>NW_023637607.1:7258605-7558605 GCF_015220235.1 Choloepus didactylus | reverse complement strand
AAATTAAGATGAGACATGGGATAATCTTGGAGCAGTCATCCTGGCAGAGGATATAGGGCTAGCAAAAACAGCAAAAAAAAAAAAAATTAAAATTAAATAAAAAGAAAAACAGACACTTTTGGAGTTGGGGTGAACATAGTATCAAGAAGGACCAGGCTCAAAGAGAATCAGGCACATATGAAAATCCAGGGGGCCAGGGCCCTTCTCTGAGAAGCTGTTTCCCTGCTTCTTTGATTATTCCTTAATTGACCTCAACTCCTTGTCTTTTAGCATTTCAATAGTCCAGAGAACTGCAAGGACTGTAAATAGTCCATGCTGGGCCATTATTTTTCTTTTTTCTGTTTTTTTAAAACTTTTCCTTTAAAAAAAAATAACTATTCTAATAAGCCCATTACAGAAAGCCTGAAAGATTGCAAATAGGGCCCAGGCAAGAGCAGAGCTAAGATAGCTCTGACAGACAAAGCAATACATCAAATGGCAGAGAAAAGTTGCTAAAGACCAGAAGTTCCCAAGAAAAGGGGTGTGTGTCCCAGCTCCAGGGGCAGCCCTCCTTCTGGGAATTCAGACAATAAGGGCTGGAATTCAGAAACCACCTTCAGTCAGGCACATCCACCAGGAGAGTTAAAGGCACCACTTCTTACACTGCTAGGAGAGCAGCATTCTGAGAAGCATGCCACCTGCTAGAAAGCATAGGAAAAACACTGAGTTTGGAGGACTCACAAGAAAGTCTCATTGTCAAGGAAACACCAGAAGCTCCTCCTGAGACATGGGCCTCTCTGGGCTGGGAAAATCTGACTGGGGTTGACCTTATATGAGGAGACTCTCATGCTAAATGGCTACATAGAGGTGGGGAAAAAAACAGATATACAAGAGGTGAAAAACTCCAGTCAACTAAATAGAATCTAAGTTAGAGGCCTAGAATAAGCTGAACTAAACAACAGAGGTCAGAGAACAAAGCCAACCAACCAGAAAACCCTAGATAAGAGAGAGAAAATGAGTCCCAGAATAAATTAATCAAGAAATTCAGATGCCTAGACAGCTTGAGATAATGACCCATACTTGGAAACATGAAAAATGGACCAGCCAAAGGAACAAACTAATAGCTCAACTGAGATGCAGGAGGTGAGACAACTTATGCTAAATCAATTAATTGAAGTGAAGGAGAACTAATTAAAGATGTTCAAACCAATCTAAATCAATTCAAAAATCAAGTCAATGAAGTGAGTGAAGATATAACAAAAGAGATGAAGGATATAAGGAAGACACCAGATGGCCATAAAGAAGAATTCATTAACTGAATAAAACAAACAGCAGAACTTATGGGAATGTAGGGCATAATGGAGGAGATGAAAAACACAATGGAGGGATACAACAGTAGATTTGAACAGACAGAAGAAAGGATCAGTGATTGGAAGACCAGGCATTGGAATTCATACACACAAAAGAACAGATGGTGACAAGAAAGGAAAAGTATGAGCAAGGCCTTAGGGAGTTTAGTGACAATATGAAGCCACAAATATGTGTACTATGGGCATCTCAGAGGGAGAAGAGAGGTGAAAAGGGGCAGAAAGAATAATAGAAGAAATACTCACTGAAAATTCCCCAACACTTATGAAAGACAGAAAATTAGAGATTCAAGAATTACAGTGCACTACAAACAGAACAGAACCCAATATACCTACTCCAAGATGCTTACTGATCAGATTGTCCAATGTCAAAGACAAAGAGAGAATTCTGAAAGCAGCAAGAGAAGATCAGTTCAACACATACAATGGAAGCTCAATGTGACTACAGATTTCTCTGTAGAAACCATGGAGGTGAGAAGACAGTGGTATGATATATTTAAGATACTGAAAAAGAAGAGCTGCCAACCAAGAATTCTATATCCAGCTAAACTGTCCTTCAAAAATGAAGTGGGAGATTAAATGTTTTAAGGAAAACAGAAACCAAGATAGTTTGTGCATAAGAGACCAGTGCTACAAGAAATACTAAAGGGAGTACTACAAGATGAATGAAAAAAAAAAAAACAGGAGAAAGAGGTTTGGAGAAGAGTGTAAAAATGAAGATTATCAGGAAGAGTAAAAAGAAAGACAGGAAAAAATTAAGACACAACATATAAAATCAAAAGACAAAATGGTAGAAGAAAGTACTGCCCTCACAGTAATAACACTAAATGTTAATGGATTAAACTCCCCAATAAAAAGATGCAGACTGGCAAAATGAATTTAAAAAGAGGACCCATCTATATGCTGTCTACAAGAATCTCACTGTAGACACAAGGACAACAATTGGCTGAAAGTAAAAGGTTGGAAAAAGTTATTTCCTGCAAATAGCAAAAAGAAAAAAGCAGGAGTAGCTATTTTAATATCAGAAAAAGTAGACTTCAAAAGTAAAACAATAGAGAGAAATAAAGACACTATATATTAATAAAAGGGCCAATTCATCAAGAAAACATAACAATCATAAATATTTAAGCACCAAGCCAGAGTGTCCCAAAATTCATGAGGCAAACACTGAGAATGCTGTAAGGAAAAGTAGATAACTCCACAATAATATTTGGAGACTTCAGTATAACTCTCTCATCAATGGATGGACCATCTAGACAGAGGATCAATAAGGACATGGAGATGTTGAATTATATGATAAATGAACTAGAATTGACAGACATTTATAGAACACTACACCCCACAACAGCATAATACATGCTTTTCCCTAGTGCTCATGGAGCATACTGTAGGTTGGACTACATATTGTGTCACAAAGCAAGTCTCAACAAAATTAAAAATATAGATATTATAAAAAAAACAATTTCTCAGATAACATGGAATGAAGTTGGAAATAAATAACAGCACAAGGTTGTAAAATTCATAAATATATGGTGACTAAACACACTCTTAGAAACCAGTGGGTAAAGGAAGAAGTTACAAGAGAAATTTGTAAATACTATGAAGCAATGACAATGAAAGCACAACATATAAAAACTTATGGGATACAGCAAAGGCAGTGCTGAGAGGGAAATTTATTGCCTTAAGTGCCTATATTAAAAGAGAAGAGAGAAAAAAATTTGAGAACTAAACTGCCCACTGGAGAAACTAGAGAAAGAACAACAAACTAACCCCAAAGCAAAAAGAAGGAAAAAAATAACAGAGCAGAAATAAATAAAACTGAGAACAGGAAAACAAGAGAGAGAATCAAGAAAACCAGAAGCTTGTTGTTTGAGAAAATCAACAAAATGATTGACCTCTAGCTAAGCTAATAAAGAAAAAAAGAAAGAGCAGATGAAAATAAATGCAATCAGAAATGGGAAAGGAAACATAGCTACTGACCCTGAAGAATAAAGGAGATAATGAGAAGACACTATGAGCAAGAATATGCTAATAAACTAAACAACTTACATAAAATGGAAAACTTCCTAGGAAAGCATAAACAACCAACATTGACCCAAGAAGAAATTGTTGATCTCAACAAACAAATCACAAGTAAAGACAATAAGTCAGTTATCTAAAAGCTCACCAAAAAGACAAGCCCAGGACCAGAGGATTTCACATGTGAATTCTACCATGCATTCAAGAAAGAATTAATACTGATCCTGCTCAAAATCTTAAAAAAAATTGAAGAGGAGGGAAAGCTACCCAACTCATTCTATGAAGCCAACATCACCCTAATATCAAAATCAGACAAAGAATGACAGGCAGGATGGCAGAGTGGTGATGTGCAGAATTTTGTCTCTCCCCTAGAGCAGCTGGCAATTACTATATGAAACTGTTTTGGGGGTCTCCAGTAACCAGTCACACACTGGACACAAGTTTGGAATTGGAGGAAAAGCTGAGAACACAGCAAACATTGTAAGTTTCCAGGACCAGGACTCTGGCACCCCTCCCCACCAGACCTCACAGACTCTCTTGCTGCTGGCTCCCTGAAAGGGGGAAAAAACCCAAAAAACAGCAATCTGCTGAGGGCAAGAAAGAAGGCTCAACCCAACCTCAACTGCAGAATTAATTAACAAATTAATTAACTAATTTTGAGATCTGGGGGCGTTAAAGAAAGGTTTGGCTCTGAGAAGTCGGGGCACATAAAAGAAGACACCCATTCCCAGGCTCCAAAAATGACATTTTTTCCCTTACATTTTGAACCTTCTGTTTCCTCACTGATTCCTTATCTTTATCCATTTCAATAGCCCCCTGCAGGGGTGGAATTGAAGCTGTTGGAGAGTATTTATCAGATAGTAACCCAAAGTACATCTTTAAATGCTCTATTCTGACACTGATAAAACTTCCAGGCTAGGGAAAGCTTTTGAAAGGGACTCTTTTCTTTCTTTTTTCTTTTCCTTGTTTTTCTTGTCTATTTTTTTTTAATCTAAAAGTAACATATGTGGTTATTTTCTATAGGAAAGCCCAGGTTGAGGGACTAGGCTGGGCTTGGGGGGAAACAGATTACCCACAGTTTCTTTGAGTTCTGGATTCACTTGTGAAGGTCTCCACCCCCATCTTTAATTGACAACTCAGGCTGACCAAGGAATCTAGCTGGAAATGCCCCAAAGAGGAGAGGGGAGAAAGGAATATTGCCCCTGAGAGACAACTGGAGTTCTGAGGATTGGGAGACTGGAGGGAGGTCCAGCTCAACTGGCAGTCCTCCTTCTGGAGCTCAGACTCCAGGGGCTGGAATTCAGATTCTGGCTTCAGTCAGCCACTTCCCAGACAGAATCAGAGTCACCAGGAGAACTAAAGTTCTCCATACCTCCTTACACTGGTTGGGGAGCTACAGGCTGGCAAGTGCCACCTGATGGACAGGAGAGGAAAAGCACTAATTCTAAAGGCCTCATAGTAGGGTCTCATTCTCAGGAAAACTCCATACCCTCCCAATGAGACCTGGGCTTCACTAGACTGGGAAAATCTGACTGGGGTCAACCATATTGGAGGAGACCCTCCCACAAAAAGGCTACATAGAGGCAGAGCAAGAAACAGAAAAAAACAATGTGAAAAATTCTGATCAACTAAATAGAACCTAAGTTAGATGTCTGGAATAAGGAAGTGAATAACAGAGCCCAGAGAACAAAGCCAACCAACAAGAAAACCCCTAGATAAAAGATAGACAACAAGCTCCAGAATAAACTAATCAAGAAAATCAGATGCCTAGGCAACTTAAGATAACAAGCCATACCAGGAAATATGAAAATATGGACAAGCCAAAGGAACAAACTAATAGTTCAACTGAGATACAGGAGTTGAGGCAACTAATGCTAACTAAATTTAATGAAATGAAGGAAGATATAGCAAAAGAGCTTAAAGATACAAAGAAGACACTGGATGAACATAAAGAAGAATTAATAAACTTGAAAAAACAAATGGCAGAACTCATGGGAATGAAGGCCACAATGGAGGAGATGAAAAACACAATGGAGGGACACAGCAGTAGATTTGAACAGGCAGAAGAAAGGATCAGTGACCTGGAAGACAAGTCATTTGAATTCATACACACAAAAGAACTGATGGTGGAAAAAATGGAAACAAAAATGAGCAGGGTCTTAGGGAGCTGAGTGACAACATGAATTGCACAAATATACGTGTTAGGGGTATCCCAGAAGGAGAAGAGAGGGGAAAAGGGGCAGAAAGAGTAATAGAAGACATGTTCACTGAAAATTTCCCAGCTCCTATAAAAGACAGAAAATTAGAGATTCAAGAAGTACAATGTACCCCAAATAGAGTAGATCCCAATAGGCCTACTCCAAGACACTTTCTGGTCAGATTATCCAATGTCAAAGACAAAGAGAGGATTCTGAAAGCAGCAAGAGAAAAGCAATCCATCACATACAAGGGAAGGTTGATAAGAGTATATACAGATTTCTCTGCAGAAACCATGGAGGCAAGAAGAGAGTGGCATGATATATTTAAGATACTGAAAGAGAAAAACTGCCAACCAAGAATTCTATATCCAGCAAAACTTTCCTTCAAAAATGAGGGAGAGATTAAAACATTTTCCAACAAACAGGTACTGAGACAGTTTGTGAATAAGAGACCAGCACTACAAGAAATACTAAAGGGAGTGCTACAGGCTGATAGGAAAAGACAGGAGAGAGACTTGGAGAAGAGTGCAGAAATGAAGATTACCAGGAAAGGTAAAAGGAGACAGAGGAAAAAATAAGATATGACATATAAATTCCAAAAGACAAAATGGTAGTAGAAAGTACTGCCCTTACAGTAATAACACTAAATGTAAATGGATTAAACTCCCCAATAAAAAGACACTGACTGGCAGAATGGATTAAAAAACAGGACCCATCTATATGCTGTCTACAAGAAACTCACTTTAGACACAAGGACTGAAAGTGAAAGGTTGGAAAATGATGTTTCATGAAAACAACAACCAGAAAAAAGTGGGAGTAGCTATATTAATATCAGACAAATTAGGCTTCAAAAGTAAAACAATTAAAAGGGAAAAAGAAGTACACTATATATTAATAAAAAGGTCAATTCATCAAGAAAACATAACAATCCTAAATATTTATGCACGAAGCCAGAATGCCCCAAAATTCATGAGGCAAACACTGATATCACTGCAAGAAGAAATAGATACCTCTACAATAAGAGTTAGAGACTTCAATACACCACTCTTATCAATGGATAGAACATCTAGAGAGAGGATCACTAAAGAAATGGAGATGTTGAATTGTATGATAAATGAACTAGACATGACAGACATTTATACAACACTACATCCAACAACAGCAGGATACACTTTTTTGTCAAGTGCTCACAGAACATTATCTAGGATAGACCACACATTGGGTGACAAAGCAAGTCTCAGACCATAATGGAATGAAGTTGGAAATAAATAAAAGGCAGAAGGTTGGAAACTTCACAAACATATGGAGGCTAAACAACAGTATCTTAGAAATCCAATGGGTAAAGGAAAAAATTACAAGAGAAATTAGTAAATACCTCGAGGAAAATGACAATGAAAACACAACTTATCAAAACTTATGGGATACAGCAAAGGTGGTTCTGAGAGGGAAATTTATTGCCCTCAATGCCTGTCTTAAAAGAGAAGAGAGAGCAAAATTGAAGAGTTAACTGTTCACCTGGAGGAATTAGAGAAAGAACAGCAAACTAACCCCAAAGCAAGCAGAATGGAAGAAACAACAAAGATTATAGCAGAAGTAAATGCAATTGAGAACAGGAAAATGATAGGGAGAATCAACAAAACCAGAAGTTGGTTCTTTGGGAAAATCAATAAAATTGATGGACCGCTGGCTACGCTAACAAAAAGAAAAGAAAAAGAGAGAGAGCAGGTGCAAATAAATGCAATCAGAAATGGGAAAGGAAACATAATTATTGTTCTTGCAGAAATTAAGGAGATAATGAGAAGATACTATGAGCAACTATATGCTAATAAACTAGACAACTTAGATGAAATGACAACTTCCTAGAAAAGCATAAACAACTTACTGACTCAAGAAGAAACAGATGACCTCAACAAACCAATCACAAGTAAAGGGATAGAGTCAGTCATCAAAAAGCTGCCAAAAAGGAAAAGCCCAGGACCAGATGGTATCACATGCAAATTCTACCACGCATTCAAGAAAGAATTACTACCAATCCTGCTCAACTCTTCAAAAAAATTGAAGAAGAGGGAAAGCTACCTAAATCATTCTATGAAGCCAACATCACCCTAATACCAAAATCAGGCAAAGATACTACAAAAAAAAATTATAGACCAATTTCTTTAATGAATGTAGATGCAAAAATCCTCAACAAAATACTTTCAAATCAATTGCAGCAACACGTTATAAGAATTATACACCATGACCAGGTGGGATTTATTCCAGGTATGCAAGGCTGGTACAACACAAGAAAGTCAATTAATGTAATACACCACATCAATAAATCAAAGCAAAAGAAACACATGATCATCTTGATCAATGCAGAAAAGGTATTTGACAAAATTCAACATCCTTTCTTGATGAAAACACTTCAAAGGATAGGAATAGAAGGGAAATTTTTCAATATGTTAAAGGCAATATATGAAAAATCCACAGCTAACATCATACTCAATGGGGAGAGACTGAAAGCTTTTCCTCTAAGATCAGAAACTACACAGGGATGCTCACTGTCACCATTGTTATTCAACATTGCACTGAAAGTTCTAGCTAGAGCAATTAGGCAAGAAAAAGAAATAAAATGTTCCAAATTGGAGAGGAAGAAGTAAAACATTCACTATTTGCAGATGACATGATTCTATATGTAGGAAATCCAAAAAAAAACCTACAGCAAAGCTACTAGAAATAGTCAATGAATACAGCAAAGTGGCAGGCTATAACATCAACAAGCAAAAATCTGTAGTGTTCCTATACACAAGTAATGTGCAACAAGAGGAAATCAAGAAAAAATTCCCATTTACAATAGCAACCAAAAGAATGAAATATTTAGGAATAAACCTAACCAAGGACACAGAAGATCTTTTCATAGAAAACTATAAGAAATTGCTAAAAGAAATTGAACAAGACCTAAAAATATGGAAGAACATACCATGTTCATGGATTGGAAGACTGAATATAGTAAGATGGCAATTTTACCTAAACTGATTTACGGATTCAATGCAATACCAATTCAAATCCCAACAACTTACTTTACAGAAATAGGATAACCAATAACCAAATATATTTGGAAGGGCAAGGTGCCCTGGATAGACAAAAATATCTTGAGGAAGAGGAACCAAGTGGGAGGTCTCACACTACCTGGCTTTGAAGCATATTACAAAGCTACAGTGCTCAAAACAGCATGGTACAGGCATAAGGACAGATACACTGACCAATGGAATTGAATTGAGTGTTCAGAACTAAAGCCTCACATTTATGGGCAACTGATCTTTGATAAGGCAGTGAAGCCAAAGCAACTTGGGAAGAGCAGTCTGTCCAAAAAATGAAGTTTGGAGAACTGGATATCCATTTCCAAAAGAATGAAAGAGTATGCCTATCTCACCCCTTATACAAAAAATTAACTCAAAATGCATCAAAAACCTAAATATTAGCACCAAGACCATAAAACTCTTGGAAGAAAATGTAGGGCAATATCTTAAAAATCTTGTGATAGGAGGTGGTTTCTTTGACCTCAAACCTGAAGCACGAGCAACCAAAGAACAAATAGACAAATTGGATCTCCTCAAAATTAAACACTTTTGTACATCAAAGGAATTTGTCAGAAAAGTTAAAAGGCAACCTACACAATGGGAGATGATATTTGGAAACCACATATCAGATAAGGGTTTAATATCCTGAATATATAAAGGAATCCTGCATCTCAATAACAGAAAGACAAACAATCCAATTAAAAAATGGGCAAAAGACATGGACATTTTTCTGAAGAGGAAATACAAATGGCTCAAAAACATATGAAAAATGCTCAACTTCACTGGCTATTAAGGAAATGCAAATCAAAACCACAATGAGATATCATCTCACACCTACCAGAATGGCAATTATCCAAAAAACAGAAAATGACAAGTGCTGGAGAGGATGTGGGGAAAGAGGCACACTTATTCACTGTTGGTGGGAATGTAGAATGGTGCAACCACTCTGGAAGACAGTGTGGAGGTTCCTCAGGAAGCTAAAATTGATTTGCCATATGACCCAGCTATTCCATTGCTAGGTATATACTCAGAGGAACTGAAACTTAAGACACAAACAGACATTTCTAAACTGATGTTTATTGCAGCATTATTCACAATTGCCAAGAGTTAGAAACAGCCCAAATGTCCATCAATGGATTAGTGGATAAACAAACTGTGGTATATAGACATGATGGAATATTATGCAGCTGTAAGACAGAACAAAGACATGGATCATGTAATAATGTGGATGAACTGTGAGGACATTATGTTGAGTGAAGTTAGCCAGAAACAAAAGGAAAGATTCTGTATGGTCTCATTATTACGAACAGACATTAATGAACAGACTTTGGGAGTTAAAAGCTGAAAACACAGGCAACCAGGAGATAGAAAGAGGGGAGAGACCAGGTATTTGATGCTGAAGGACTACAGAATGTTTACGATTGATTGCATAGATCCAGAAATAGATAGCATAATACTGTGTGATGGTAACACAGTGTTGTAAGTACACTGAACAAAGAGATCTGGGAGTAATGCTGAAAAAGGTGGGATAGGAGAATGTATGACACCAGAGGTAAAGATAGATGATAAAGATGGGGACTGTATAACTTGGCAAAACTGGAGTAGCCAATGACTGTTACTAAATATACAAATATAGAAATGTTTTTGCATGTGGGAGAG
This sequence comes from Choloepus didactylus, assembly GCF_015220235.1. NCBI lineage: Eukaryota > Metazoa > Chordata > Mammalia > Pilosa > Megalonychidae > Choloepus > Choloepus didactylus. The sequence continues at coordinate 7,548,321 of NW_023637607.1, read as the reverse complement.
CAAATGAATGTCAACCATGTAGAGTATTGACAAAGGGATGGTTACTGGGAAAAATCATAATCAAAGCAAACTGGAGTCTATGGTCAACAGTAACATTGTAATATACTTCCATTAAATGTAACAAAGTCAGTATGCCAATGCTAAATGTATATGAGAGGGGAATATAGGGGAGGAATATGGGATTCTTGGTAGTGGTGTTATTTTCTGTCCTCACTATTATATTGTATTGTATGACATGTTATTTTTCTTTTTATCATTTTTTTATTGTTGCAATAAATTTTCTTGTAATAATCAATATCTTCAGGTGCTGATTGTGGTGATAAATGTACAGCTTTATGATGATACCATGAACAACTGATTGTCCACTGTGGATAAATATATGGTATGTGACTATAACTATATAAAATTGTAGGAAAAAATATATATAGGAGTAAAAGTGTTGGAGAAAACATGGTTAGAGGAATGAACCTACCTACTGTTGAACAGATAGAATGGTATAGCCTTTCTGAAGGTCAGTGTGGTGGTTCCACAAAACATTAAGTACGTGAGGACCATAAGGTCCTGCAACCTCATTATGGGGTATGTCATTTGAATATCTGAGAACAGAGACATGAATGGATATTTGCAAACTGGTGTTCATGGAGGAAGTAATCATGATTTGCAAAGGGTGGAGGTGACCTAAGGGTACATTTACTGAAGAACGGAATGGTGTACTATAGTGTATGCATACAATGCAACATTGAGCAATTATGAGAAGGAATGAAGCTGTGAGACACACAACAAAGTGAATGGATCCTGTATGCAGTATTTGAGTGAAGTACACCAGAAATAAAGGCAAACATTATAATGCCTCACCAATATGGACTAACTACAGTGTGTAAACTCAGAATTGAATCTTAGAACATAGCCTAATGTGGACATGATTATTGTAATAGTCCCTAGATTATAAGCTCTTACAGCTGTTAACTCTATGGCTGAATTGTAATGCCTATCTCTAAACTTTGAGATGCTGATCCCTTAGTGTATAACCTGATTGGCCTCTGGAACAATGCATATCTCTGAGACACCTGAAACTCAGAGCTAGAGCTCAGCAGCTATGAATGTCAGTGCATACAGCAACTGTTAAAAAAAAAAGCTGAAAAAGAGCCCAGACTTCAATTAGTGATATGAATGGAGCAGATCTGGTTAAGACTAGGGCAAACCAGGCCAAAGGGTAAAGGTCAAAACTGACTGTTTCAAAACTTCAACTTCCGTATGAGACCAAGGGAAGAGATGTCTATTTGGTGCAGGATCTATATTTTCTAAACAGTATAACTCTACAGTTGGTTTGTTTAAACAACACAATTACATAGAACTTTGAAAAGGAAGTGAGATACAGTAGGTTAGTATAGCTTAGAGTGAAATAGTGACACATCCGAAAGTAATTTGGGCAAAGAATAAAAAATATATTTACAGCCTCATCCCCACCTTGAGGAGCTGGGGGAAGGTGCAGAAGTGTTGGACTTCCTCACCTGGATTGCTGTTGATGTTGTCACAAACATTGAGACTGGTGGTTTGATGTGCTGAGCCTTCAATCATGGGACTTGCCCTTATGAGGCTCATTACTGCAAAAGAGAGGCTAAACTTCCATATAATTGTGCCTAAGAGTCTCTCCCAAGTACCTCTTTGTTGCTCAGATGTGGCCCTCTCTCTCTCTAACTGAGCCACCTTGGCAGGTGAACCCACTGCCCTTCCCCCTACATGGGACCCAACTCCCAGGGGTGTAAATCTCCCTGGAAATACAGGATATGACTCTCAGTGATGAATCTGGACCTTGCATCATGGGATTGAGAATATCTTCTTGACCAAAAGCGGGATGCAAAATGAGATGAAATAGTTTCAGTGGCTGAGAGATTTCATATAGAGTCGAGAGGTCGCTCTGGTGGACATTCTTATGCACTATATAGATAACACCTCTTAGGTTTTAATGTATTGGAATAGCTAGAAGTAAATGCCTGAAACTACCAAACTCTAACCCAGCAATCTGGATTCCTGAAGAGGATTATATAATAATGTAGATTACAAGAGGTGACAGTGTGATTGTGAAAACCTTATGGATCACACTCCCTTTATCTATTGTATGGATGGATGAGTAGATAAATGGGGAAAAAACTAAATGACAAATAGGGTGGGATGGGGGGTGGTTTGGGTGTTCTTTTTTCACTTTTATTTTTTATTCTTATTCTGATTCTTTCTGATGTAAGGAAAATGCTCAGAAATAGATTGTGGTGATGAAAACTTATATGATCATACTGTGAACAGTTGATTGTATACCATGGATGATTGTATGGTATATGAATATATTTCAATAAAACTGAATTTAAAAAAAAATCAAAGACACTACAAATAAAAAAATTACAGACTAAACTCTTTAATGAATATAGATGCAAAAATTCCCAACAAAATACTTGCAAATTGAATCCAGCAGCACATTAAAGAATTATACACCATGACAAAGTGGAGTTTGTTCCAGGTATGCAAGGCTGGTTCAACACAAGAAAATCCATTAAGGTAATATACCATATCAATAAATCAAAGCAGAAGAACCACATCATCATCTATATCAATTCAGAAAAGGCATTTGACAAAATTCCACATCCTTTCCTGATGAAAACACTTCAAAGGATAGGAATAGAAGGGTACTTTCTCACCACAATAAGGGCAATATATGAAAAACCCACAGCTAACATAATACTCAATGGGTAAAGCCTGAAAGCTTTCCCTCTAAGATTAGGAATAAGATAGGGATGCCCATTGTCACCACCATTCAACACTGTGCTGGAAGTGCTAACTACAGCAATTAGGCAAGAGAAAGAAAAAGAAGACATCCAAATTGGAGAAGAAGATATAAACCATTCACTGTTTCCAGATGACATGATTCTATATGTAGAAAATCCAGGAAAATCTACAGGAAAGCTGTTAGAGCAAATTAATGACTACAGCAAAGTTGCAGGCTACAAAATCAACATGCAAAAATCTGTAGTTTTCTTATACAGAAGTAATGTGTGACAGGATGAGGAAATAAAAAATTCCATTTACAATAGAAACAAAAAGAATCAAGTATTTAGGAATAAATTTAATGAAGGCCACAAAAGATCTATACAAGGAAAACTACAAGAATCTGCTAAAAGACATTGAACAGGACCTAAAAATTGGAAGAACCTACTGTGTTCATGGATTGGAAGACTAAATATAATTAAGAAGTCAACTCCAAATAAACTGATTGATAGATTCAATGAAATAATTAAAATCCCAAAAACTTACTTTGCAGAAATAGAAAAACCAATAACCAAATTTATTTGGAAGGTCAAGGTGCCCTGAATAGCCAAAATGTCTTGAGAAAGAGGAACAAAGTGGGAGTCCTCACACTACCTAGTTTTGAAGCATATTACAAAGCTACAGTGCTCAAAACAGCATGGAACTGGCGTAAGGACAAAGACAACGACCAATGGAATTGAATTGAGTTTTCAGAAATAGACTCTTATATCTGTATGTAATTGATTTTTGATAAGGCAATCAATCCAAAGCAACTGGGATAGAGCAGCCTCTTCAATAAATGGCATTTGGAGAACTCTATATCCATTTCCTAAAGAATGAAAGAGGACCCCTATCTCACACTTTATACAAAAATTAACTCAAAATGGATCAAAGACAGAAACAGTAACACCAAGACCATTATACTCTAGAAGAAAGTGTAGGACAATTTCTTAAAGATATTGTGATAGGAGGTGGTTTCCTAGTCCTTACACCTAAAGCCTGACAAACCAAAGAACAAATAGACAAATGGGATTGCCTCAAAATTAAACACTTTTGTACATCAAAGGACTTTGTTCAAAAAGTAAAAATGCAGACTACACAATGGGACACAATATCCAGAAACCACTTATCAGAAAAGGGTTTAATATCCTAAATATATAAAGCAATCCTACAACTCAGCAACAGAAAGACAAACAACCCACAATGGGCAAAAGACATGGACAGACAGTTTTCTGAAGAGGAAATACCAATGGGTCAGCAACATGAGAAAATGCTCAACTTCACTGGCTATTAGGAAAATGGTCTTCAAAGCCACAATGAGATATCATCTCATACCTACCAAAGTGACCATTTTCCAAAAAACAGAAAATTACCCGTGCTGGAGAGGATATGGAAAAAGAGACCACTTATTCATTCTTGGTGGGAATATAGAATGGTGCAATCACTCTGGAAGACAGTGTGGAGGTTTCTCAGAAAGCTAAGCATAGATTTGCCATATGACCCAGCTATTCCATTGCCAGGTATATACTCAAAAGTGATTTACTAACTCAAATGAAATAGAAATGTCTTAGTTTAAAAAGCAATGAGAGAAACACAACATGTAACACTGAAAGAATGAACACAAATTATTAACTTTCAAACATTTCAACTAAATTACATTCATACAGATATCAAAGGTCTAATCTTATCACAACAAAATTGGTGGAAAATCTGAAGTTTTTTAAAAGAATATAATATATACACAAGAATAAAAGCACCCAGACTCAAGTATACAACTGTTCCAATTTGCTAATGCTGTCATGTTGCAAAACACCAGAAATGGATTGGCTTTTATAAAGATGATTTATTTGATTAAAAAGTTACAATCTTAAGGCCATTAAGTATACAAGGTAAGTCATCAACAATATGTTCATTGAAGAAAGGCCAATGACATTCAGGAAAACCTCTGTAAGTTGGGAAGACATTTGGCTGGCATCTGCTTATCCTGAGTTGAGTACTAGATCCTCTCTCAGTTCCTGTGTATTCTTCAAAATTTTGCTCTAGGGGCATTTGTCCTGTCTTAGCTTATCTGTAGCAAAAGTCTGCTTTCAATTGCTGTCTTCAAAATGTCCATCAGTTGCCCTCTTTTGGATGCAGCTCTGAGCTCCTTCTGTCTGAACTCTTATATAGGGCTCTGCTAATAAGGCTCTAATAATAATCAAGTCCTATGCTGAGTGGGTGGGGCCATGTATCCATGGAAACTATTGAATCAGAGTTATTACCTACAGTTGGGTGGGTCACATCTCCATGTAAACATCCTAATCCAAAGTTTCCAACTTAATCAACACGAATACCTCTGCCCACACAATATTGTATCGAAGAACATGGAGTTTTGGGGGACATAATGCATCCAAACTGGCACAACAAAATCTGAAAAAAAAAGACTTGCAAAGGAGAAAGTGAATGGCTGATAAATCAACTGTTTAAATTCACCAATAAAGGAAAAATTTCAAGTAAAGGTTTTAGCACACCCCTTTCCACAAATTAAAATTATTGTATTTCTTGTGAATAGCCAATGTGAAAAAGTAAGTCTCCTGTACTGATGTTTCAACCCAATATTTACCTGCTTTGAATTGGGAATTTCCCATCAATACACAAGCATGCTCAAATGTATCTCATCTTGAAAATAAAAAAGTAATAAATGCCCTCATTTCATTATACATAACTCCACTGCTAATACCCCCCTTTCCCCTACTCACCTTAAGTGCAAAGTTCCTTGGATAGATCCTCTACTTTTCTAGATTCATTTTATCCATCACATTCTTCAATCTAATTGGGCTTACATTACTTTTAATTTGTTAACATGGATTCCCTGCATTGCTGAATTCAATAGAATCTTCCTTTTTAAAATATATACGGGATATAACATCTATTAATTAATTGAGCAAATAGGAAAACAAGCAAGGCATTCTCTCAGATCTGGGTGAGACTCAATCAAACCTCAGATTATCACACATAAAACCTCTCAGTTTCTGTTCAACCTTTCCCCTTGTTTCTGTATCTATGTTGCTCTCAAACTCACCTTGATGATTTTTCAGAGAGAAAAGTCTCCAAGTGGAAATTTCAGTTCCTCCCTGGGTGTTTGAGAATGGAAATGAATCTCTCTCCCCAGAAAATACAGCAGGAAGGAGCCAGGCTTTTGTTCCTCAGCCAGAGTTATGACTCCAAGAAATAGCCATGACCTATCTGCTTGAACTTGCACAAAATGAGGAACAGCCACAGAGGAGATATTTACAGCTGCCTTATAGCTGCTCTTTAGGCACATTTGACTTTTTTTACTCCAAATGGTGATCCATCAAATCCCTTTGGGAAATAAGTCTGAACAGAAAAAAATTTCTTGACTATTGGCTGTTCCCAAAAAACCAAGTTATGAGGTGAATCCAGATATTACTTATCTTCCATGAACTCCTCTTCCTTCCAGTGACCTAACCATGTAAAAGGCTATCTAATCCTTGAAATAAAGTTTCTCCAAGGTCTAAGATTGTGGAACCTATCTTGACTATGTCTATTGGATCTCAAAAGCACTGACATTGGGTGGGAAAACAGCCTTTGTTGTTGCCTCCTTAAATTTCCTAAGTCCTTTTCAACAAGTGGAGAATTGCATTCATTTGATATATAACCATGGATGCTACACACTTTTGCTTCATGTTGCTTTGCCAAAATGCTTATTAATGCAATGCTTGTAACACAAATTAGGACCTGATGTATAGTCCCTCACTTATAAAATGTTTGTTAATTATATGAAATATATTTAAGTCCTTTATGTATCATGGCATATTTCTACAAACATATGGAATGTCTCATTTAATTTTTCACCCATATTCTTGGATGGTGCTCAATTTATTTAGTTAATAGATATATTATTATTTACATTCATTTAAAATGGAAATAAAAATCAAAACTTTATATTTAAAAAATTATTGCAATAAAATAAATAAAACAATATTTTGCATTTTTACCATATTCAAATGTATGATTCACAAGTAGTGATTTTATTCACTATACTGGGCTACTATCACCAACATCATTTACCTAAATTTTTCATTATTTCAAACAGAATCTCTGCATCCATTAAGCAATATCTCTTCATTCCACTCACGTCTGATGCTTGGTACCCTGTAGTCTATTTATTTCTATGAATTAGCTTGCTCTAAATATTTCATTGAAGCCATATCATACAATATTTTTATTTTTGCATCTGGAACATTGAATGCATGGTGTTTTCAAGGTGACCCATGTAGGATCATATATCCAAACTTCATTCTTTTTCTGAGCCAATAATATTCCATGGTGTGTACATACTGCATTTTGCTTATCCATCCATCAGTTTCTGGATAATTGGGTTGCAGCTATCTTTTGAAAAATAGTGAATAATAATAAATGACATGAGGATGAGAATGGAAGGCAGACCTAGGAAAGAATAGCCCCAGATATTGAAATAGAGAACACCCCAAAATTGAGATTGTGTGGTAAGTGGGAGCAACATGTGACTGAAAAATTGAATGAGTAAAACCCAAAGGACCTTTCATGGTTAACTGTTAGAGAATTTTCTATTTGGATGTCTTGTTCATCACAAGTCCTTCTCTGTTTCTCTGGAGGTACTGCAGGTAAACTCTCCTTCCCCCCACATTGCTCCCTCCAGCACTTCCTGGGCTTCCCTGGGTTATCAAGTCACACAAGAGGTCCTTGCATTTAGGGAGGTATATTGAGAAGAGAAACATTTATTTCTTCTAAGCATAAAGTGATCTGCAGGTGAGGGATAGGAAGGGGATATTTATATTTGAGGAAGCCATTATGGTCTGCAGTAGTAATTCCATGGCTACTTAAGAAACCTATAGTACAACTCTCACTCACTTCTGCAAGAATTTTACAATGCTGCTAAGGGAAAAGTTAAAGGTATCATCATTGATTGCTTGGGTTTTGAAGGAAAACAAACTTCATTGAATTGAATTATTAAAATTATTTCATGGGGTAGACTGTTTTCAAAGATGGTCCCATTTTCCCACCTTACTCTAAATCCATATGTTTTCAGGAGGAACTTAAATGTTTGAAAAAACAAATGGCAGAACATATGGGACTGAAAGGCACAACAGAAGAGATGAAAAACAAAATGAAAACTTACAACACCTGATTTGAAGAGGCAAAAGAAAGGATAAGTGAACTAGAAGACAGGACATCTGAAATCCTACACACAAAGGAACAGATAGAGAAAGAAGAGAAAAATATGAGAAGGATATTAAGGAGTTGAATGACAACATGAAACACATGAATATATGTGTTGCATATATCCCAAAAGGAGAAGGGAAGGGAATAGGGGTAGAATGAATAACAGAAAAAATGAAAATTTTCCATCTCTTATGAAAGATGTAACAATACAGATTCAAGAAGTGCAGCCTGTCCCAAACAGAATAGATACCAATAGACCTATTCAAAGACACTGATCAGATTGTCCAATGGAAAAAACAAAGAGAGAATTCTGAAAGCAGTAAAAGAAACATGATCCATCACATAAAAGGGACTCTTGACAATTCTATGTACAGATTTCTCCACAGTAATCATGGAGGAGAGAAGGCATTCATATAATATATTGAAGGTAATGAAAGAGAAAAATTGCCAATAATGAATTCTTTATCTGGCAAAATGTTTTTTCAAGAATGAAGAAGAGATTTAAATATTGTCAGACAAACAGACATGGAGAGTTTGTGAATAAGAGACCTGCACTTCAAGAAATAATAAAGGGAGTGCCACAGACTGATAGAAATAGACCAGAGAGAGAGGTTTGGAGAAGAGTGTAGAAATGAAGTCTACCAGGAAAGGTGAAAGGAGAAAGAAGACAAAAATAAGATACAGTATATAAAAACAAAAGATACAATGGTAGAAGAAATTACTGACTTTACAGCAATACCACTAAATATTAATGGATTAAACTTCCAAATAAAAAGACACAGACTGGCAGAATGGATTAAAAAAAAACAAGATTGATCTATATGCTGTCTACAAGAAACTCACTTTAGACAAAAAGGTAAAAATAGGCTGTAATTCAAATGTTGGAAAAAGATATTTCATGCAAACAACAACCAGAAAAATCAGGAATAGCTATATTAATATCACACAAATTAGACTTCAAATGTAAAACAATTAATAGTGAAAAAAGGACACCATATATTAATAAATGGGAAAATAAATCAAGGAAATATATCAAACATAAATATTTATGCACCAAGACGGATTGCCATAATATACATGAGGCAAACCTGACAACACTGAAGGGAGAAATAGATTACTCTACAATAATAGTTGGAGACTTCATTATGACACTGTCATCAATGGATAGAATATCTAGACAGAGGGTCAATAAGAAAACAAAGATGTTGAATTATTTGATAGATGAACTAGACTTGAGAGACATTTATTGAACAATACCTCCCATGACAGCAATGTACACATTCTTTTCAAGTGCTCATGGATCATTCTGTAGGATAGACTACATGTTGGGTCACAAAGCAAGTCTCAACAATTTTATAAAAGTGATATTGTACAAAATTCCTTCTCAGATCAAAGTTAAATGAAGTTGGAAATCAATAACAGGCAGAAGGCTGGAAAATTCACAAATATTTGGAGGCTGAATAACACTGTCAGACAACCAGTGGGTAAAGGAAGATATTACAAGATAAATTAGTGCATACCTCAAGGCTAATGAAAATGAAAACAACACATCAAAACCTATGGGATGCAGAGAGGTGGTGCTGAGACGGAAACTTATTGCCCTAAATGCCTATATTAAAAGAGAAGAGAGAGGAAAACTTGAGGAATTAACTGCTTACCTGAAGGTACTAGAGAAAGAACAGCAAACTAACCCCAAAGCAAACAGAAGAAAAGAAATAAAGATCAGAGTAGAAATAAATGAAATTGAGAATAAGCAAACAATACAGAGAATCAACAAAACCAGAAGTTGGTTCTTTGAGAAAATCAATAAAATCAATGGACTCTTATCTAGGCTAATAAAAAAGCAAAAAGGAAAGGGAATTCAAATAAAACAAAAGCAAAAATGGAAAAGAGAACATAACTACTGACCCTGCAGAAATAAACAACATTATGAGATGACACTACAAGGAAATATATGCTAATAAACTAGACAACATAGACAAAATGGACAACTTCCTAGAAAAACATAAACAACCAACATTGACTTGCAAAGAAATAGATGACCTCAGCAAACAAATAAGTAAAGAGATTGAGTCAATCATCAAAAAGCTCCCAAAAAGAAAAGACCTGGACCAAATAGCTTCAAATGTGATTCTACCAAACATTCAAGAAAGAATTAACACCAATCTTGCTCAAACTCTTCAATATTTAAAGAGAATGGAAAGCTACATAATGCATTCTATGAAATCAGCACCACACGAATACCAAAGACAGACAAAGATACTACAAAAAAGACAACTATAGACCAATCTCTTTATTGACTATAAATGCAAAAATCTGCAACAAAATACATGCACATTGAACTCAGCAGCAAATTAAAAGAATTATACACCTCAAAAAAATGAGATTTATTCCAGGTATGCAAGGCTGATTCAAGATAAGAAAATGAACTAATGTAATACACCACATCAAGAAATCAAAGTGGAAGAACCACATGGTCATCTCATTAGATGCAGAAAAGGAATTTGACAAAATTCAGCATCCTTTCTTGATGAAACCACTTCAAAGGATTGGAATAGAAGGGAACTTTCTCAGCATGATAAAGACAACACATGTAAAACCCAGGGCTAAACTCATATTCAATGGGCAAAAACTGAAGGTGTTCCCTTAAGATAAGGAAGAAGATAGGTGCACCAATTGTCACCATTCTTATTCAATATTATGCTGGAATTTCTAGCTAGAGAAATTAGTAAAGAAAAAGAAACAAAAGACAGCTAAATTGGAAAGGAGGAGTTAAAATTTCACTATTTGCAAATGACTTGATCCTATATATAAGAAATCCAGAAAAATCTACAAGAAAGCTACTACAGATAATCAATGAATACAGCAAAGTGGCAGGACACAAGATAAACATGCTGAAATTTGTAGTGTTACTATACACAAGTAGTGAACAACAGGAAGAGGAAATCAAGAGAAAAATCTCATTTACAATAGCAACAAAAAGAATCAAGTATTTAGGAATAAACTTAACCAAAGCCAAAAAAAGACCTATACAGAGAAATCTACAAGAAACTTCTAAAATATATCAAATGGTACCTGAAAAATGAAAGAACATGCCATGTTCATGGATTCAAAGACTAAATATTGTTAAGAACTCAATTCTACCTAAACTGATTTATAGATTCAATGCAATACTTGTTAAAATCCCAATTTACTTTGCAGAAATAGAAAAACCAATAACCAAATTTATTTAGAAGGACAGTGTGCCCAGAAGAGCCAAAAATATTTTGAGAAAGTAACAAAGTGGGATATCTCACTTTCCCTAACATTGAACCATCCTACAAAGCTACAGTGGTCAAGACAGCATGGTACTGGTACAAAGATAGATATACCAACCAATGAAATGGAATTGAATGTTCAGAAATAGTTCCTCTAATCTACAGACAATTGATAATTGATAAGGCATTCAAGCCAAAGCAACTGAGACAGAGCAGTCTCTTCAAAATATGGTGTTTGGAGAATAGGATATCCATATCCAAAAGAATGAAAGAGGACTCCTCCCTCACACCTAATACAGAAATTAACTTGAAGTGGATCAAAGACCTAAACATTAGTGCTAAAACCATGAGACTTGTAGAAGAAAATGTAGGGAAATATCTTAAAGATCTTGTAATAAAAGGTGGTTTCTTAGACCTTACACACAAAATACAAACAAAGAAAAAAACTGAATAAATGGAATCTCCTCAATATTAAAGACTTTGTGCATCAAAAAACTTTGTGAGAAAAGTTAAAATGCAGCCTTTGCAATGGGAAAAAATATTTGGAAGCCACATATCTCATAAGGGTTTAATTTCCAGAGTACATAAAAGGATCTTTCATCTCAACCATGGAAAAACAAACAATCCAATTTAAAACTGGGCAAAATATTTTATTAGCCACTTTTCTGAAAAGGAAATATAAATTGCTCAAAAACATATGAAAAGATGCTCAAATTCACTGTCAAAAACATATGAAAAGATGCCCAAAAACATATGAAAAAGATGCTCAAAAACATGTGCTCAAAAACATATGAAAAAGATGCTCAAAAACATATGAAAAGATGCTCAAACTTCACTGTCTCACTCTAGTGTACCCTAGAACCATCAGAGCCTTCATAGTTGACCACCAGGTGACTGAACTGCAGCAAGTGGCATTGCAGGAATCAAATATCTCCATACCACAGATTTCGCTGCAGCAATAAAGCATTTTATAAACTACTTACTTTTGAGACAGTTTGTTATGCAACAATTACTAACTGAAACAATAAACAATGTGAAAAGAACTGAGGGCATTAAGAATAATCAGCTACTTATTACTTGGCATTTTCTCAGATACTTGAATAAAGGTTTTATGATCACCTGTTATTCAAGTTTATTTCAGATAAATGTTTTAAAAATTGACTACCAATTTCCAGAGAAGATGGTGGCATAGAGAGGAGTGGAAGCTAGTTTGCCCCCCTGGACCAAATAATAAACAACCAGGAACAACTACTAAATAATCTGGAATAACTGTGGGGGTAAGATGTGACTATCCACTCATCATACACCAACCTGAATTGAGAGGAATGTCTGAGATCACAGCATAAAATATGTAAGTAAAAACCATGGACCTCCTCCCCCCACAGCCCAAACTGCAAAGCCTCATGCTGCTGGAGAACAGCACTGTCTGAGCAAGTGAATATAGTTCAGCTGAGCTCCATCTGAACAAATGTGGGCTGCTCAAACAAGATACAAATCCCTAATAAGCAGACAGAGGCTTTTGGTGATGACTGACCCTAGAGAGCCAGAGGGTGGCTGCAGACTGGCCCTAAAGGGGGCTCTCTGTCTCCTTTTCAACTCAGTGGAGAAATCCTCAGCCATTGAAGTTCCCAGCACTCTGACCAGACAAGGGTGGAGATAACACAGAGAGTCTATTCAAATGTAAATGACCTTGCCCTAGGGAGTGTCATTTCCCTAGGAGGAAGAAGGTGGTGCCAAGATCTATTATCACCTTCAATTCAGAACAAGACCCCAGAGCCTGGGGGAAAACAGCTATGGGTCACACCTCCTTACCACAGTCTGGAGCTACAGGCTGACAGGCACCACCTGCTGGGCAGAAAAGCACAGTGACTTAAAGCCTCACAAGGTGAACAAATCTTCTAAGACAAAAACTCAGGGAGATGTGATACTATTGCCTTCTGCTGAGGCCTGAGCTCATTCTTGCCTGGAAAACTGGATTGGGGTAACCAAGGAAATCAGATGCCTAGACAACAGAAAACCACAACCTACACTAAGATAAATGAAGATATGGCCCAATCAAAGGAACAAGCTTACACTTCAACTGACATACAGGAATTTACACAAATAATACTAAATCAATTTAAAAGGTTTAGGTAATATATGGCAAAAGAGATGAAGCATATAATGAAAGCACTGGGCATACATAAGGAATAAATCAAAAGTTTGAAAAACAACTGGAAGAATCTATGTAAATTAAAGGCACAACATAAGAGGTGAAAGACACAATGGAAACATAAAACAGCAGATCTCAAAAGGCAGAAGAAACCACAGAGGAACTGGAGAACAATGCACCTGAAAGCCTACACGCAAAAGAAAAGAGTGAAAAGAATAGAAAAATATGAGCAACATCTCCAGGAACTTAAGGACAAAATAAAATGCAGGAATATACATGTCACTGGTGTCCCAGAAGGAGAAGAGAAGTGAAAAGGGACAGAAGCAATAATAGAGGAAATAATCAATGAATATTTCCCATCTCTTATGAAAGACTTAAAATTATGGATCCAAGAAGTGCAGCATACCCCCCCCCCAAAAAAAGAGAGATCTGAATAAGCCTGTGCCAAGACACATAATAATCAGATTATCAAATGTCAAACAGAGAGAGAATCTTGAAAGCAGCAAGAGAAAAGCAATCAATCCACATACAAAGGAAGTTGATAAGACTATGTGAAGATTTCTCAATAGAAACCATGGAGGCAAGAAATAAGTGGGGTGATGTAGTTAAGATACTGAAATAGAAAAACCACCATGAAGAATCCTATATCCAGTAAAACTCTTTCAAATGTGAGGGAAAGCTTAAAATATTCTCTGACAAACAATGACAGAATTTGTGAACAAGATAACTGCTCTACAGGAAACACTAAAGGAGGCACTGCAGACAGAAAGGAAAAGACAGGAGTGAGACGTTTGGAAAACAACTTTGGGGAGTGTAGCAGAGCAACGTAAGCACACTGAACAATGATAACTCTGAGTATGGTTGAAATAGGAAGATTGGGAGCATGTAGGATACCAGAATGAAACACAAAAGATAAAGACTGGGACTGTATAACTCAGTGAAACCTAGGGTACTCAATGATTGTAATAAAAGGCACAAATATGTTTTTACATGAGGTAGAACAAATGAATGTAAACATTGCAAGGTGTTAAAAATAGGGTGGGATTTGGGGAGAAATACAATCAATGCAACTTAGAGACTATAATTAACAGAAACATTGTATTATGCTTCCTTTAATATAACAAAGGCAATATACCAAAGCTAAATGCATATGGGGGGGCGGGTCATAGGGGAAGCATATGGAACTCCTGGCACTGGTGCTGTTGTCTGACTCTATGCTACTTTAGTTTAATGCTATATTTCCATTTGTTACTTTCTAGCTGTCATGTTTTTTCTCTTTCTTTTTTCTTTTACTTTTGTTTCTCTACATTCTTTGACTGTTCCTTCTTCTTTGTGGAAGAAATGGAGATGTCCATATATAGATAGTGGTGATGGTGCTGAATACATAAATACATGACAATACAGGGAACCAATGACTGTTTACTTAGGATGGAATGTATGGGGTGTGAGCAAAACTGTCTTAAAAATGGGTTGATGAAGAAATCTTGAGGGCACTATATTGAGTGAAATAAGACAGACACATAAGGAAAAATGTTTTATGGTCTCACTGATATGAACTAATAATCATATGTGGACACATACACGTGTAATAGAAGTTACCAGGGTATAGAATGAGGCTAAAGAATGGGGAGTGGTTGATTATTTTGAGCAGAATATTCAATTAGGGTGAACTTAAACTTTTAGAAATGGACAGAGGTGATGGTAGCACATTGTGAGAATAAATAACAGTGCTGAATTGTGTGTGAAGGTTGTGGAAAGTGTAAATTCAGAATCACATATGTCACCAGGAGGAAAGTTGGAGGTTAAATATGGGAAAATATAAAACAGTGAATCTTGTGGTAGACAATGTCTGTGATTAACTGTACAAATATTAGAAATCCCTCTCATGAACTAGAACAAATGCATGACATTATTACTGGAAGTTAATAATAGAGGGGCATATAGGAAAAAGTATATACCTATTGCAAACTATATACTACAGTTAGTAGTATTTTAACATTCTTTAATCAACAGTAACAAATGTACTATACCAAAACTATGATTCAATAATGGAGGGGGAGGTGGTTAAGGATATGGGAGTATTGCTGTTTCCTTTTTTGTTTTTATTTCTTTTCTGGAGTAATGAAAATGTTCTAAAATTGGAACAAGAATTAATTGTGGTGATGGATGCACAGATGTATGATGGTACCTTGGGGAATTGATTGTACACTTTGGATCTTTGCATAGTTTTATGGTGTTCTAGTTTGCTAATGCTGCCAGAATGCAAAACACAAGAGAGGAATTGGCTTTTATAAAAAGGGGTTTATTTGGTTACACAGTTACAGTCTTAAGGCCATAAAGTGTCCAAGATAATGCATCAACAATCATGTACCTTCTGTGGAAGATGGCCAGTAGCATCCAGAAAACCTCTGTTAGCTGGGAAGGCACATGGCTGGTATCTGCTCCAGAGTTCTTGATTCAACATGGCTTTCTCACAGAATGTTCCTCTCTAAGCTTCACCTTCTCTCCAAAATGTCACTCTCGGTTGCTTTTGGGGTGCTTGTCCTCTCTTAGCTTCTCCAGAGAAGTCTACTTTCGATAACCATCTTCAAACTGTCTCTCATCTGCAGCTGCCCTCTCTGCTTCTGTGCATTCTTCAAAGTGTCCCTCTTGGCTGTAGCTCCTCTTTAAAATGTCACTCTCAGCTGCAGTGACTCTTCCTACAGAGAAGCTAAGAGAGAATGCTCCAAGAGAAACCAAGAGTGACATTTTAAAGAGGATCTGTGGCCTAGAGAGGAATGTCCTTGGAGAAAGCCATTTTGAAACCAGAACTTGGAGCAGATGCCAGCCACATGCCTTCCCAGCTAACAGAGGTCTTCCAGACACCATTGGCTATCCTCCAGTGAAGGTACCCAATTGTTGATGTGTTACCTTGGACACTTTATGGCCTTAAGACTGTAACTGTGTAAACAAATAAACCACCTTTATAAAAGCCAATCCATTTCTGGGGTTTTGCATTCCAGCAGCATTAGCAAACTAGAGCAGATTTTGGTACCAGAGAAGTGGGATGCTGGTGCTGTTGTTTTTGCAATTACCAAACATGTTGGAATGAATTTTTAAATGGATAAGTGGGAGATTCTGGAAGAATTGTGAAAAGCTTGATAGAAAAGGCCTAAACTGCTTTGAAGAGAGAGTGTGTGGAAATATGGACTCTAAGGATATGTCTGATGAGGACTTGATCAGAAATGATGAATGTATTATTGCAAACTGGAAGGAAGGTGATCCTTGTTTAAAAATGGCAGAGAATTTGGCAAAATTGAGTCCTGTTGTTGGATGGAAGGCAGAATTTGAAAGTGATGACCTGGAATATTTAGCTGATGAGATCTTCAAGCAAAATGTAGAAGTAGCCTGGCTTTTACTTGCAGCTTATAGTGAAATGCGAGATGACAGAGATAAGCTGAGAAATGAACTCTTGATTTCAAAAAAACAGAAATTGGTGGACTGAAAAACTCTGGGCTTCCTGGGGACGGGGGTAAACCACAGAAGCTACAGCCCAAAATGAGGATGCAACCAAATATGGAACCCAGCTGCCATTTCAGAACAAGCCAAGATTGGAGAAGGAGTTAAGCAGAAAGGATTTCTTGAAAGTCCTATTGTCTGATGGCTTTGACCCCTGTGTTATTCACACAAAGCCAACAGAATTTTTGTGAGATTTTTGTAGACAGAGCTGCTGCCAGTGTGGACTAGAGGGGAGAGACAAGGAAAAATTGAAGGAAAAATTTCTTCAAAGACAGCCATGGTGGTTGAGGTCTGGAGTCAAGAAGCCTTGGGTTGGGAGAGTGGAGTGGCCCACATGCATAGAAATGTTGAGTTTGCCCCAGAGGTCAGGGTGGGCCTTCTGCCTCAATGCTCCAGAAAAGTTTTGCCACCCCAGGACCCAAAGATGGTAGAGCACATTCCCAGGAGAGTTGGGAGAGCCTGGTCACCACCCCACTGTTCTGAAGGAGCTGAGTGTGTGCCCTGGAGAAGGAAAGAAATCTGGGGGCTTCCTCAATGTTTGAGGAGGTTGGGGCTGAGAAGGCGGTGTCCTCAACGTGTGGATATGTTGGAGAACTCACCCCAGCAATAGGAGAGGAAAGGGCTGCTGAAAAGGCCCTTAGGAATTGTTAGACTCCAGCTCTCTCAAGCCCCAAGGATGCAATGTCTTTCTGTAAATGACTCCCAGACTTTGAAATTTAATGGAGTTTTCCTGCAGGTTTTAGGAACTGTTTTGGTAGAGTGAACACTTTTCCTTTCACTTCCCCCTTATGGCAATGGGAATGTTCATCCTATGAATGTCCTTCCTTTGTATATTGGAAGCACATAACTTGTTCTAAGTTTACAGGTCCAAAGTCAGAGGGGAATTTTGCTTTTGGACAGACCACACCTGTAACTGATTTTATGAGATCTTGTGCTTAATTATTGTTACTGAAAAGATTTAAGTTTTTTTGATATTGTGATGGGATGAATATATTTTGTATTTGGAAAGAATATGTTTTTCTGGGTTCCAGGGGGTGGAATGTGCCAGTTTGAATGTATTATGTCCCCCAGAAAAAGCCATGTTCTTTGATGCAATCTTGTGGGGCAGAATGTTTGTGGGGATTAAGTTGGAATGTTTGGATTAGGTGGTTTGCATGGAAGTGTGCAACACTCAACTGTAAGTGAAGTCTCTAAATGGATAATTTCCATGGAGGTGTTACCCCACCCATTCAGGGTGGGTCTAAATTAAATCACTGGAGCAATATAAATGAGATGAGAAACAGAAGGAACTCAGTGCAGCTGTGGGAGATATTTTGAAGAGGAGCCATAGCCTAGAGGGACACTTTGATGACACACAGAAACTGAGAGAGGAGCTACAGATGAGAGATAGTTTGAAGATGGCCATTGAAAGCATTCCAAGGGAAACCAAGAGTGACATTTTGAAGAGGATCTGTGGCCTAGAGAAGAACATCCTGGGAGAAAGCCATTTGAAACTGGCACTTGGAGCAGACACCAGCCACGTGACTTCCCAGCTAACAGAGGTCTTCTGGATACCATTGGCCATCTCCAGTGATGGTACCTGATGATGTGTTACCTTGGACAGTTTATGGCCTTAAGACTGTAACTATGTAACAAAAATAAACCCCATTTATAAAAGAGAATCCATTTCTGGTGTTTTGCATTCTGGCAGCATTAGCAAACTAAAACATATGGTATGTGAACAATCTCAATAAAAACTAAAAAAAAAATTAAAAGTGACTACCACTGAGATTCCCTTGCAAGAAACTAGGACAGGTTGGAGGGTAAATCATGTTTATGCAGGAATAACTCATGTCCCTGAATCTAAACATTCCAGGAAGTATTTTAAATGAGATTTTATTGAGATACATTTACACACCATAAAATCTATACAATCAATGTCCCCCACCAACATCACATAGCTGGCCCATCATAACCAAAATCAATTTTAGAACACTTTCATTACTCCATGGTAATAATAGTAATAAAAACATAAAATCAAAATATAAAATAATATCCCAAACATTCCATACCCATTTTCCGCGGGACACTGATTACGTGCTTCAACTTGGCGGGCCTGGGCTGGGGGACCTAATCAGCCCCTGGGGAGGGTGGTGGGCACGGGCGACAGCGCCCTCCGCAGCCCCCCGGGCCTGGGAAAGTGAGGCCGGAGGCAGGCCCCATTTCCTCACCCAAAATACCACTGTTAGGGGAGGCTTATCGGAGGGAACCGCCTTTTCCCCACCCCCTTATCTTACCCGGACACTCCCCGTTGCCAGTGCAACTCCCATTACCACCAGTGCGCATACATTGTTGCCAGACACCGTTACCGGAGCAACTCTCGCCCCTTTTCAATCAACCTCCTCGCCCTCTCAGAACCAATCCAAGCCTTTAACCTCTACAGCTACCCCGCCCTCTAAACGCCCGATATAAGCTTGTACTCTCCCCTAATAAACTCTCTTGGTTTCTTCACCCTAAAAGAATCGTGTCCCACCTGTTCCTTTCTCGCCGCCCTCCATACTTTGCACGCCTCCGCCGGGGACCTGGCCAAGTCCCCCGCCTCGCCCTCGCCTCCGGAAAAGAGCCCCCGCCGCCGGTACCCTCCAAGCAATCCTGAAAGCCTAGAATTTAGCAACCGGCCGCCACCTCCCCCCCCCAGATGAATCAACTGCAACCGCAATTTTCCCCCTCTGTTTTTGACCTCTAGAATTGGGGTGATGAATGTGTTACTATTGTTGTAAGAGTTCTAAGACACTACTGTTAACTTTAGTCCATTTTTTGGATTAGGTACATTTTATCTCACACACCACTCTACTATTAAATCCTTGTATTAATGCCATACCTTTGCTCTACTTCATGAAGTAACTTTTTTTTATATTTGTACCATTAATCAGAGTTATACACCACAAGATTCACTGTGTTATACATTCCCATGTTTTAATCTCTGTCTTTCCTTCTGATGGCATATATGATTCTAAACTTTCCCTTTCAACAACCTTCACTGAAAATTTAGCAGTATTCATTATGCTCACAAAATACCACTATCACCTCTATCTAACACTTCAAAACATTTAAGTTCAACCTAGATAAATATTCTGCACATAATGCTCTTCATTCTCTAACCACATTCTTCCCCATGGTAACATGTTCTAGATTTTATGTCTCTAACTTTACATATTATAATTAGTTCATCTTAGTGATATCGTACATTATTTGTCATTTTGTGTCTGACATTTCACTCAACACAATATCCTCAAGTACCATCCATGTTGTCATATGCTTACATACTTCATTCCATTATATGTATGCACCACATTTCCATTCATCCATTGCTGCAACCTGGATTGTTTCCATCATTTGCAATTGTGAATAATATCACTGTGAACATTGGTGTGCAATGTCTGTTTCCATCCCTGCTTTTAGATATTTCTGGTACATGCTGAATAGTGGTATTACTTTGTCATATGGCAATTCCATACTTAGTTTTCTGAGGACACAGCAAACTATCTTTCATAGAGTTTGTACTATTTTACATTCCCACCAGCAGAGAACAAGTGTTCATTCTAGTTTGCTAATGCTGCCAGAATGAATAACACCAGAAATGGGTCAGCTTTTATAAAGGAGGTTTATTTGGTTACAAACTTACAGTCTTACAGCCATAAAGTGTCCAAGGTAGGTCATCAGCAATTGGGTGCCTTCATTGGATGATGGCAAATGGTGTCTGGAAAACCTCTGTTAGCTGGGAAGGCACGTGGCTGGCATCTGCTCTAAAGTTCTGGTTTCAAAATGGCTTTGTCCCAGGACATTCCTCTCTAGGCTGCAGTTCCTCAAAAATGTCACTCTTAGTTTCATTTGGGTTATTTGTCCTCTCTTAGCTTCTCTGGAGCAGGAGTCTGCTTTCAATGGACATCTGCAAACTGTCTCTCAACTGCAGCTCCTGTGCTTTTTTCAAAGTGTCCCACTTGGCTGTGTTAGCTTGTTCCTTCTGTCTGATCTTACAGTGCTCCAGTAATTTAATTCAGACTCACCCTGAATGCATGGGCCAACACCTCCATGGAAATTATCCAATCAGAGTCATCACCTACAGTTTGGTGGGGCACATCTCCATGGAAATACTCAAATTACTATCTAATTAACACTGATAGGTCTGCCCACACAAGATTACATCAAAGATAATGGCCTTTGGTGGGACATAATATATGAAACTGGCACAATATTCCTATTTATCTACATCCTCTCCAATGCTGTGGTTTCCAAGAAGCATTTTGTTCATTCTTTCAAGCCTTTATGTAAGTCATATGAGGATTGAAGGGAGTTTTGAAAATACAGGTGATACAAAATTGGATGATAGAGAAAATACATAGGTTTTTCATTCAAGTGCCCTTTAAAGTTTATGAGGTATGTAGAGAAAGGGCAGATATGTGTTTGGAAGAATGGAAAGAATCATATTTGTTATCCATTGGAACAACATAGAACATGATATCCAGTCCTACTCTCAATATATATGCATAACATATACAAGGATTTCTCCATTAAACAAATAGATGTAAATCATTAAAATAATCAATGTGAACAGAAATGTGGATAGACTAAGCATCAGCTGCTTAATTTGAGGATCCCTACAGATATTTGAAAACAGCATTCATGATCACACTTATTCAAGTTGATTTCATATGTGTATTAAAAAGTGACTGCTTTTAAGACTCAATTCATGGTAGGTGGTAAATATTGAATGGACATACATGTATGTTCAGGAATAACTTGTGACCTAACTTACAATTCTCCATTCCCAGTGGAATCATTGGGCTAGTTTTCAAGCCCTTGAATAAGTCATTCTTGTATCACAAGGACTGAACAGAATTCTAAGCTATAAGGATATAAAATTTGGATGAAATTGTCACCAAAGGGATTGTGCACTAAGGAAAACTTCAATGCTTATGATGAAATTTAGAGAAAGGGCAGATATTTTGTTTAGAGGAATGGAAATAGTCTTATTTATTTTCCATCAATAATATAGAACATGCATTCCAGTCCTGTATCCCAATGTATACAATATCTTGTAAATGGAAACCAAGACTTCTTGCTTCATAAGTTGGTGGATATCAGCAAATCAGGTCTCTCTTTTTGTAATAGCAAGTACAATTTAAAGTTTTATTCAGTGTATTTAAGGTCATATCTGACTGTAAGGTATGTTAGGTTCCATGAAATTTCAAAGAATCATAATTTCTCTCTCTGAGGCTTTGAGTCCTACAATCACTGCACTTCTCCTGCCCCAGGACCAATGAATATTACATGGCTTCCCACCAATGAAATTTTCGGAACACCCATTAAGTCTTTGTTCCTCAGACTGTAGATGAAGGGATTCTGCATGGGCATGACTGTGGTGTACATCACTGAAGCTGGTGCACATCCATGTGCAATATGCATAGCAATAGAAATGACACACATATGAATAGCTAGCTGCACAATAGTATAAGAAGACAAATTAGAGGTGAGATGCACAAGTGGAAAATGCTTTATTTTCCCCAGAGCTAATGAGATTTCACCTTTGGAGGAAATGATCTTAGAATAGAGGGAAATGATGTCAATGAATTGCCCTTCACACAGAAGCCCAGTGGCAATATACATCAATATGCCACTGATGAAGGTGTCAGATCAGTCAAGTTGGACCATCAGAATTTATTCACAGAAGAAGTGGGGGATTTCTGAGCTTTCACTAAAGGAGAGTGGCAACACCACTACATTTTGTAACAAAACATTTAGGACACTTATGTTCCAGAACCAGCAGTACACAGAGCTGGGGATTCATGATGATGGTATAGTGCAGGGGGTGACGGATGACCATGAAGTTGTCATAGGCCATGGCAGTCAGGAGGAAGTTTTCCAACCCTAAAACTATAAGAAAAGATATATCTAAGTGAGGCCTTTTCCATAGATTATGACTGTCCTGCATCTGGATATTCACCAGCATCTTTGGACAGTTGTGGAAGATAAACAGATATCTACAAAGGATGGGTTGGATAAGAAGAAGTACATGGGCATGTGGAGGTGGGAGTCAATGATGGTGACCAGTATGATGAGCAGGTTACCACAGATGTTTACTTGGTACTTGGATAGGAAGAGAACAGAAAGAGACCAAAGAGAAGAAATGCAGTTCTGTGTCTTCCAAAATTCCCAGAAGAAATTCTGAAATTTATGTTTCATTTCCTGGTTCCATGTGGTTGGTGTGACTATCCCAAAATAGAGAAAAACATGAATATTTTCAAACAACCAGACATTATTAACATACCTATAAGTTACATTTCACAGACAAGTTGTTTTTATATTGTATAAATATACATTGATTCAAATATGCTGATAAAAATTAAAGGTTCTTTTTCCTTGAATGAAAAATAAGAAGGCCTTCCAAATGATGACAGAGGTGATGCTACTTCTTAAAATATCTAACCCCAGAAGTCAAAATGGAACAAGAGCACAACATGGCAATGCATAAAAGGATGATTTATTAACACATGAATGCAGAAAAGCTTTCTATTTTTGAAAAGTAATTGAGGACTCACAATATATAGCACCAATAAGTTTGACCAAGAAAAATTAATTTTTAAACATTTCCCATTGATACACCTATACATACAGAAAAAAATAAATGGTAAAGATACAAGTTGATGGGAAAAACTGATTTTTCTTTTAATATACACAAGCAAAAAACAAGATTGAAAACATTCAGATCCTAGTAAACAAAGCAAAGGACTAAACAGAGAGAGAAGTAGGGCAAGTAAAATGGCTAACAAAGACACAAATATATTCAGCCTTGACCATGATGAAATTTTCCATACTATGCTTTAGTTTTCTCCTACTTGCCCAATAATTTTTTCATATAAATAGACAACATGACAGAACATGTCATCTTGCCAAAATTGTATGAACTATATTGGAAGGTAATATGTACATCTATTATATTGATCTTTCTCATCAAAACAGAATCATTCTCAAATATAGCCAATTTTCAAAGTAGCAAAATAATATACTGTTTGATGCACAGTAAGCAACATACTTCTCTTAATGGCAAAATTCCTTGTAAACATGTTCTTCTTTTCCTAGAACCGCTTTCTCCTTCCCATTGCCTCCTTTAATTAGTCTTCCATTCCCTTCATTGATTTTTGACGACACATACATTTCTCCATCTAATGCACACTTTAATTTTAACATAAGAAATAAAATACTAATTTATTTGTCAGCAAGAAAACAAACACTGAAATCTCTTTATTCTAGGCTAGAGTGAATAGGCTGTAAAATAACCTTAGATAAAAGTGTTTTTTTCCATTCTCTCTGACCCTTTCCTGCATCATCTATTGGGCTCTTCCACTCACCTGTAAGGCATATCATTAAGTTAGGACTCCCTGTTGATACCTGAATTCCTCCTTGGGAGGTTGATGATGGAGGCAGAAGCTCTGTCTGCAGACAAGACATCAGCAAGGAGTCAGGGTTTAGTCTAGTATCCAGAGTAGGGACCCCTCAAAAATAACCCTATCCATTTCAGCCCAAATTGCACAGGATGAGAGTCAGCAGCAGAGGAGATATTTATGTCTTTCCATAAGTTCTCATTAGCACATTTTCCTCTCTTCCTCATTAGTACATTTCCTTCTTACTTCATTCCCTGAGCCATTCATTCTCTTTAGGACACTAATCAGGGGACAACGGGAATAGCTCCTGCTGACTCAAATTCCCAACTGACCAGGTTGCATCAGGTGAATCCAGAATTTATCACTCCTCCTCCACATGGATACTGTTTTGTTTTGTAGATCTAATTTTCTAATATTTTTAACATCCTTTGAATTAACATTTTCACCATGTCTATGACTGACAAAGCCATTTTTACTAGTCTCTTGGGTCTTTGAACCTTTGGCTTGTGGAAAAAATACAGAATTGGTTGTTTTCTCCAGAAATACTTTTCTCTTTTTCAACAAAGTGGAGAATTGTGCTTCTTGGATATGAAACCAAAAGCAGTGTACCCCTTTCCTTCATCATACTTTTGTCCAATCAACCAGGAATATCTTGTCTATAAGGCAAGTTAAGAGGTGCAATTTACTACTATATTTAAATAATATTTGTTAATTAAAAGAGACATATTTGATCTCTTTATGCAACATTATCTGAGCTTAGCACCCTGATATAGATTGTCCCATTGAACTCTTAGGGAAAAAAGAATGATCTATAAGCACTTTACTATTATGAACCCAAGCCTACATTTGTAGAAATGGCTGGGGTTTAAATCAATAAGTACCTGTGTAAAGCTGTAAGACAAGTAAGGGCTGGGACATTGGAAATCTGTAAAGGTGTTCCCAGTTTCCAGTCTCTCAGACAGTGATTCTCACCTCTGGAGGATCCAGCACCCTGTGGTCATGTGGCAATGCTTGATCATCATGGAAGGGAAAGTTACCAATATCATCCAGTGGGTGGAGACTAGGGATGCTGCTAAACTTCCTACAATTGTATAAAGGAATAGAAGCAATCACATATGTAGGCGTCACTGGAAGTTGTCAAGCAGAAACAGGAATATGAGCCAATAAAATAGCATAGAACACAAAACACTGTCCTCATGTGAATGATTATAAACTCTTATATGTGTGCAGTGTCCATACTTCAATTAGGACACCCAAGTCATGAAAAAGAAATATTTCCTTAGCAAGGCAATGCATTAATGAATTTTTTCTTCAGAGTATTTAAAATCATCTGTGATGGGATCACCATATCACATATATTTGTAAATTTGTCTCCTTTTAGATGCACTCTTAAATGCATATACTGGACAGTTTTTCCTATAGTATGCTATGAAGAGACCATCCATGATAAGCACTGAGGAGAGTGAGCTGAAGTATTCAATAGTATCTTAAGAAGATCATCTACCTGCTATAAGAAGTATCAGTATGTGAAAGTCAGAATTTCTAGAAAGATCTTTATTGATTTTATTGTGAATTTATTTTATATATATAAAACAGTGATAACTTTCAAAGTACAAGTTCACAAGCAGTTAGAGAGTAAATTTCAAACAATGTGCTGGTTACATTTCCACAACTTCAGCCATTTGCATTATTGTAAAATATAACACATACTGAAAGGTGTCATCTCTTGATATACTGTTCAACAAGCAGTCATAGAGGTAATTACAAAAATTTTTGTGGATTACAATTCCATAGTTTCTATTTTCTCCTTATAATTCAATGCAAATTATATGCAGAAAAGTGGAGACATTCAAGGCACAATTCAATGAGCAGCTATACAGCAAATTCCAAAGGATACTATAGGCTATAGTCCCACCATATCATTACCTCCTTCCAGCCATTCCAACACCCCAGAATCAAAATATATATATTTATGCTTATGTTTATATATACTTATATAAATTTTCAGTATTCATAGACCTTTGTTAAATCTTATCTTGTTTGTTGCTACCTCTTCCTCTCAATCTCTTTCTCCATCTTCAGGGGTATCTAGGCATGGAGCAAACTAACTTGCTCATACTGAAAGTGGGTGTTGACAGTATGGGGCAGGAGGCTGCATCTGATAGTTTGATCATTAAGAGTCTGCTGACTCTGGTCAGGCATATCTGGTATAGGAACACTTTGGTGGATTTAAGTTTCTGACAGATAAATTCAGTGAGTGCATCTTTTATAGAATCTCAGGAAAGGACCTAGGTATATGGGGACTACTTTTAGTAAGGGAATGGCATACTGTGGTCATTTGGGATGTCTAGCTGGAGCTTGCATAAGAGAAACCTCCATGATAGGCTCTTGACTTTATTTGGGATCTCTCAGTCACTGTGACCTCAGCTTTTTACCTTTCTTTTTTCCAATTTTGGTCAAGTGGACCTTTTCAATTTCTCACTGCAAGAGCCAGACTCATTCCTGGGAATCATGTCCCACATCACCAGGGAGATTTATTCCTCTGGGAGTCATGATCCTTGGGGTGATGTTAATGAATTTATTTGATTAGATGGGCTTAGATAGAGAAAGGCCACACTGAGCAACAAAAGATGTTCCCTGGATGTGCCTCTTAGGCATAATTTTAAGAGGGCTCAGTGTCCTATTTACAACCCTAAATTTCACAAGAGCAAGTCCAAAGTTTAGGGCTTGATTTATTAATTAGTTGTTTGCTAAATTCACTTAATACATATTCTATCCCAAGATAAATGATCAGTTTCTTACACTATCTTCACTTAGTTTCATAATCTTCATCATTCTTCACTTTAAACTATTATCATAACATAATACATGCTAGAGCTCTTATCAGCTGCCAATTTTTTATCCCTAGTATCAGTGTATACTGTTAAAGTATTCCTATTAAATAGTCATTAATATGTAATGGGTTGTTTTTCCATACCACTCTGTTGTTAACCCTCTTCACCAGTGTCATAACTTAAAAATATATCATGCTAATGCTTATTTAGGTTTTCCTGCTACTCTGTGGGTTACATGCCTTTAACAACCATTTACAAACATGCTCACCTTCAATGTGTCACTGATACTTAAAATCCTATTAATGAGCCATAGTCACATCTGGTCATCCCCATATCATTAAGTTCACCCCTATTATCGTATCTGTGCATATTAGATTATCATTCCCCATTCACTACCTTCTGACTATCTCTAGGTCCCATATTTTCTACATTATAAGAAACTTATTTTACATTTTCCACAGAGCTCTTTTAGCAGTAACATACAATATCTCTACATTTATGTCTGGCTGATTTAACTCAGCATTATATCTTCATAGTGGCAATTGTGAACAACACCACTATGAACAGTAGTGTGCAAATATCTGTTCATGTCACCGCTTTCAGATTTTCTGAGTATATACCAAGAAGTGAAATTGCTGGATCATAAGGTAACTCAATGTCTAGTTTTCTAAGGAAACAGCAAACTGTCTTCCAGAGTGGCTGTACTATTATACAGCCCACCAGCAATGAATAAGAGTTCTAATTTCTCCACATCCTCTCCTGCATGTGTAGTTTCCTGTTTGCTTAACGGCAGCCATTTTTATTTGTCTGAGATGATATCTCATTTTGATGTTGATTTGCATCTCCCTAACAGCTATTGAAGATGAACATTTTTTTCATGGAATTTTTTAGCTGTTTGTATTTCCTCTTCAGAGAAATGTCTTCTCATATCATTTGCCAATTTTATATTTGGGCTGTTTGTACTATTGTCATTGAGCTGTAGGATTTCTTTATATATGTATGATATCAGACTCTTATCAGATACATGTTTTCCAATATTTTTTCCCACTGTGTTATCCACCTCTTTACCTTTTTGACAAATTCCTATGAGGTCCAGAAGCCTTTTAATTTTGAGGAGCTCCCCTTTATTTTTTCTTTCATTGCTTGTGCTTTGATTGTAAGGTCTAAAGTGAACTCCTAGTACTAGGTCTTGAAGATGTTTCCCTATATTACTTCTAAGAGTTTTATGGTACTGTGTCATACTGATGTCTTTGATACACTTTGAGTTAATTTTTGTATAAGGTGTGATTTAAGAGTCTTCTTTAATTCTTTTGGATATGGGTATCCAGTTCTCCCAGCCCCATTTGTTGAAGAGACAGCTCTGTCCTAGTTCAGTGGATTTGGGGGCTTTATCAAAAACGAGTAGACCATAGATCTGGGGGTCTATTTCTGAATTATCTACTCAATTCCATTGTTCAATATGTCTAACTTTGTGCCAATAGCATGCTGCTTTAACTACTATGGCTTTATAGTAAGCTTCAAAGTCAGGGAGTGTAAGTCCTCCCACTTTGTTTTCTTTTTAGAATATTTTTTTAGAAATTCAAAGCATCTTTCCCTTCCAAATAAATCTGATAACTAGTGTTTCCAAGTCTGCAAAGTAGGCTGTTGGGATTTTGATTGGAATTGCATTGAAACTGTAGATCAGTTTGTGTTGGATTGACATCTTAATGATGTTTAGCCTTCCTCCCCATGAATATCATTCCATCTCTTTATGTCCCCTTTCATTTCTTTTAGTTAAGACATGTCATTTTCTGTGTAGAGATCTTTTACATCCCTGGTTAATTTTATCCCTAGATACTCAATTTTTTAGTTGCTGTTGGGAATGGGACTTTTTCTTGAATTTCTCTTCAGTTAGGTCATTTCTAGTGTATAGGAACATTAAAGACTTAAGTGCATTAATTGTGTTTCCTTACACTTTACTAAATTTGTTTATTAGCTCATGTACCTGCATTATTGATTTCTCAGGGTTTTCCAAATGTAAGGCCATATCATCTCCAAATAATGACACTTTTACTTCTACCTTTCCAATTTGGATGCCTTTTATTTCTTTGTTTTGCTGGATTCCTCTGCCTAGAACTTCTTGCACAATCTTGAATAATAATAATGGTGACAGCAGACACCTTCTTCTCATTCCTAATCTTAGAGGGAATGCTTTCAGTCCCTCACCATTAAGTACTATGTTGGCTGTGGATTTTTCATACATACCATTTATCATATTCAGGAAACTTCCTTCAATTCCTACATTTTGAAGTATTTTTATCAATAAAAGGATGCTGAATTTTTCAAATGATTTTTTCAGCATCTATTGAAGTGATCTTTGTTTTTTTTCTTTTTGATTTGTTAATGTATTATATTACTTTGATTAATTTTCTTATGTTGAACTAGCCAGGAATGCCTGGAATGAACCACAGTTGGTCATGGTGTATGATTTTTTGTGTGTCTTTGGATTTGATTTGCAAGTATTTTGTTGAAAATGTTTGCATCTATAACATGAGGGTGATTGGACTGTAGTTTTCCTTTCTTGTAGCATCTTTGACTGGTTTGGGTATTAAAGTGATGTTGGCTTCATAAAATGAGTTAGGTAGTGTTCCATTTTCTTCAACTTTTTGAAAGTGTTTAAGTAGCATTGGTGTCACTACTTTTTGGAAAGTTTAGTAGAATTCCTCTGTGAAGACGTGGTTCTGAGCTTTTATTTATATGAAGATTTTTATGACTGATTAGACCTCTTTGTGACTGATTTGTTGAGGTCTTTTATTTCTTCTCTGGTGAGTCTAGGTTGTTCATGTGTTTTGGGGAAGTTACCTATTTCCTCTAAATTATCTTTTTGTTAGCATACAGTTGTCCATAGTATCATCTTACAATTTTTAAAATTTGTCAGGAATATGCAGAAATGTCCCACCTCCCATTTATTATTTTGTTTATTTAGATCTTCTCTCTTTATTTACTCTGTCAGTCTAGCTACAGTTTTGTCACTCTTGTTGATCATCTCAAAGAACCAACTTTTGGTTTTAATTATTCACTCTATTGTCTTTTTCCATATCATCTATTTCTGCTTTAATCCTTGCTATTTCTTTTCTTCTACTTGCTTTAAGAGCTGTTTGCTGATTATTTTCTGGCTTCTTCAGTGGTTCCATTAGTTCTTTGATTTTAATTCTTTCTTCCTTTTTAATGTATGCATTTAAACCTATGCATTTCTCCTCAATAATGCCTTCACTGCATACCATAATATTTGTATGCTGTGTTCCCATTTCTGTTTATCTCTATGCATTTAGCAATTTCTCTTATAATTTCTTCTTTTACCAACTGATTGTATAGGGGTGTGTTGTTTAACCTCCAGATGTTTGTGAATGTTCTACATCTTTGGGCTTTCATGACTCCTTGTTGCATTCCATTGTGGTCAGAGAATGCACTTTTAATGACTTTAACCTCTTTAAATTTATTGAGGCTTTCTTTGTGCCCCAGAATATGATCTATCCTGGAGAAAGTTCCATGAGCCCTGGAGAAGAATGTATATCCTGGTGATTTGTGATGTAGAGCTCTATATACACCTGTTAAGTATAATTCATTTATCACATTGTTTAGGTTCTCAATTTCCTTATTGGTCCTCTCATTGATCTATCTATAGGATAGAGTGATGTGTTGCAGTCTCTCACAATTTTTGTGGGAACATATACTGCTTCTTTCAGTTTCGCCAATTTTTTTTCTCATGGACTTAGGAGTATCTTGACTCAGTGCATAAACAGTAATGACTGTAATTTCTTCTTAGTAAATTGTGCCTTTTATTAGTATTTACTGTCCTTCTTTGTCTCTTATGACATCTTTGAATTTAAAGTATATTTTAAACGAAATTAGTACTGCTACCCCTGCTTTCTTTTGGCTGCAGCTTGCATTAAGTATTTTTTTCATCCTTTCACTTTCATTTTTTGTGTCACTAGTTTTAAGCTGAGTCTCTTTTAGACAACATAATGATGGTTTGTATATTTTAATCTATTCTGCCAATCTATATCTTTTAATTAGGAGTTTAATCCATTAACAGTCAAAGTTATTACTGTGAAGGCAGTTCTTGAATCAGCCATCTTTTCCTTCAGTTTTGAATTGTCAAACATATTCCCCCCCTCTCTTTATTTCCTTTGATGTATCCTACTAAAACTCTTCAGTACTGTGCCCCTCTCCAGAGGTCTCTCTCCTTTCATTTTCTCTTAGCTAGTAGATATCCCTTTAGTATTTCTTGTAGGGAAGGTCTCTTCTTAACAAATTCTCTCATCATTTGCTTGTCTGTGAAAATTTTAAGCTCTCCCTCAATTTTGAAGGAGAAATTTGCTAGATAATGAATTTTTGACTAACAATTTTTCTCACTCATTATTTTAAATATTTCATACCACTGCTTCTTGCCTCCATGGTGACCACTGAGTAATCAGTATTCAGTCATATGTTTTTCCCTTGTATGTGGTGAATTTCTTCTCTCTTTCTGATTTCTGGACTTTCTCTTTCTCTTTAGCATTTGACAATCTGATCAGAATGTATCAGAGTGTGTTTATTTGGATTTATTCTATTTGGAGTTCATTAGACATCTTTGATTTGCATATATATGTCATTTAGAAAGATTGGGTAGTTTTCCCCAACAATTTCTTTGAATATGCTTCCTAGTCCTTTAGTTGTCTCTTCCCCTTTAGGAACACCAATGATTCTTATACAGATTTTGTGTTTCATGTTGTTGATCATTTCTCTGAGATCTATTTCAAATTTTTAAAATTTTTCCACCATGCATTCTCTTTTGTAATTCACTTTCAATCATGCTATCTTTAAGCTCACCAAATTGTTTGTCTACCTCTTCAAATCTGGTGTTATGTGTCTCAATTTGATAAACAGTTTCTTCTATTTCCATAAGGTCTGTTTTTTTTTAACATACTCTTGCAAAATCTTCTTTATGTTCTTCTCAGGTCTTTGTGTCTTTTATATCCTGAGCCATGATATTGATATTTATGAGTACTTCTTTGATTAATTGTGCCAAGTTTTGCATCTACTCTGCCTTTTTTAATTTGGGCATTTAGGTTAAACATGTCTTCAGGTTTCTTCATATGCTTTATAACATCTTGTTGTTTTTGGCCTCCTGACATTTGCTTATGTTGATAGGGCTTTTTAACAATATGCAGGCTTATTGGAACATTTATCTATAATTTGACAGAGCTGCAGCTTGGAGTGCACTTTCCATGATCTACTAGCAGATGGTGCTCCTGAGCCACCTCTTACCCTCAAGTCAGTTCTCCCCAACTTCATCTATGTGCTGACTGCATTCCAAACCACCTGGAGGTCCAAGCAGTTCACTGATTTTCTGTTTGCACTGGCAACTGCCAGCCCTGTGGGTGCAGGGCATGCCTAGTGAAATTTGGGAGTCTGCTGCAGTACACAGTAGTACTGGCCATTTCTGGGGCTGTGGATAGAGAACTCTGGGGCCTACAGAGCTGTGTGTTTAAACTTCCAGCTCACATGCCCTACAGTTCCTCTCTGCTGGGTGCCCATGAGTCCCCAGGATTGTGGAAGGGATCCTTTCACTTCTTTATAGCACCCTTGAATCTAGGCTGTGCACACTGCATTCTTCTCTGAAGGAAGATTGGCATAACAAACCTGCCAAATCTGAAATTCCCTCAAGGAAGTTCTCAGCCAGAGTTCTCTGAAGGGTTGTCTCCCAGCCAGCTGCAAAAAATGGCTTCTTGGGGCATGGAAAGCTACCAGCTTCTGTGATCACCTGCCTTCTCCAATGGCCAGACCCTGTCATGGAGTTTTTGGCTGTGTGTCTGTGAAGCAATCTCACCCTCTCCAGGTACTGCAGAGGGTGCCATGGGCATGGAAACCTGTTCTCCCCAACCATCAGGTGGCTCCAGCTGCCAATTCCCAACAGAATTCCAGGCTAAGTACTCATGTGCCCCTAAACACAGTCTCTTTGTTTCTCCACATTGACTCTCACTATGGTTGTAGAAATCCCTGCCCAGCCTGTGGATCCCTGGAACTGCTGTTCTGGAGCACTTTCTGTCCTTTATCTAGTGTTTCTCATGGAGGAGAATTTTGCTCTGTCTCTCCTAATCTGCAATCTTGGATTCTCTATAACCAGCAGTACCATGGCTGAGCTCAGCCAGGTATTTCCTTCTTTTAAATACAGGGCCAGCACCAGGTGCCTCAGCGAAGAGGACTTACCCAAGCCAAGAGGTCTGGAGGGAGAAGCATGGTGCCTCTGCACTCAGGACAGGAGGGGAGGGATAGAGGAAGACAGCCCCAGCCTCTGCCTGAGGAGCTGAACACAAATGCAGGATTTGTAGCTTTGTTGTCACAGCTGCCACTACCACCCTACAGCTTCTTGTGCCTCTACCTGTCCCTCACCCATGGCATTTGTGCACCCAGCAACCCTACCTAGAAAAATCTTGAATGGTAAAGCTATACAATGGGAAGACAAGAACAATAGTGAAAAGCTGGAGTGCCCTTTACATTAAAATTTTACAAACAGATGTAGATGACATGGGTACATTTTCCCATTGCAGTAGGACAGCCCACCACCACACTTCCAATCTAAAAAAAAAGGAAAGACTTGCTTGTGATTTTAAATGTCAATTGAGAAATCCATTTTTCTTGTGATATATTGGAATTTCAAAATTATTTCTCATCCAAGATTGAGAAAAACATGGGAAAATGAGGAAAAGGATGAAGGGAAAATTGTTTACTATGCTTGAGACAGAGAAAGCTTAATAAAGAAAGTTGCTAAAAATAAAACACATTGAAACTCTATTCAATAAATACAAAGAGACATTTCCTACTCCCATGTTTGATCAAAAAAATCATAATTTCTGGATCTGTCTTTCAAACACTGAAATCAAAAGCACTTCCACATCCTCATAACTATTGATGGTTTTAAGACATCCACAGAATTTTCTCAGAGCTGTTTTTATATCTTTATTCCTTAGATGGTAGATAAATGGGTTCAGCATGGGCATGACCATGGAGTATATCACTGAGGCTGGTGGACTACAATGTGTGTTCTGTGTACCAGCAGAAATAAACTGCAGTCCCAAGCTAGTACAATAAGGAGAGAACTGAGAGGTGAGGAACATGGTGAAAATTCAGAGCCAAATGGAAGTGTGAGGATGGAATGAGAAAAGGCAGCAAGCAAAGGAGCCAAGGCTCCTGCAGAGTCAAGGGCTATAGATAGAGCAGATGTCATGGTCTGCACATCACACGTTGTTATTCCTCAGACGGTCCTGTATTTATTAAATCACAGTGGTTTTTATATGGTCTTACAGTGGATGAAGCAGTCCACTTTTTCAGTTTTCTTTCATTTCTTTATTATTCATGCTTTTCTTTATTATTTTTATTGTTGGGTTTTGATCTGATTTTTGACAATCCAATGGACATAAGAATTTCCTAGTTCTGTACCTCATACTGTATGCAAAGGACTTCCCCAACCATTCTCTATAAAACCTGCCCTGGCCATGACTATCTATTACACATTTATATTTTTCTTTCTATGATGTATCCCTGATGATATTTTATCACATGCACTTACTGAACTGAACTCGCATCTCCAGTACAATGTAAGATCCAGTTGAGGAAAGACCACAGCATCTTTGTTTGCCTGTGTGTTTCCACAGAGGTTTCTATCTGTGTATCTATATAGAAACAAATTTTATGTTCCCTTTAAATAAATATATTCATTTTTTAGTCAAACAAGACTACAAGCTGGGTGATCTCTCAGCTCTGGGCTGTGGTGCATTGACTCTCAGAAAACCTCAGATAAAATTACTGGCATCCATTCTCCATGACATTTTCCTTCATCCTCTACTGGCTCCCCAAGTCACCTAGCTGGTAACTCTGAGAAGAAGATCTCCCTGGGAAAATCTGAATTCCTTCATGTGTGATTTGTATTGGAGACTGAAGCCCTGTCCCCATACCAGACAGGTTTTATTCCATCAGCCAGACTTAGGATAACAAAGAAACAGCCATGTCCCATCTAGCCCAAGACTGCAAGGATGAGGGACAGCAACAGATGGGTTACTTACAGATTTCCTTTAGCTGATCTTGGCCAAATTTCCATCTGCCTCTCATTAGCACATTCCTTGTTGTTAAACCCCTGAGCTGTCTTTTCCCTTTGGGACACTAGTTAGGAGAGAATAGAAATGGTACCTGCTCACTCTCTGTTTCTGAGGGAACAGGTTACATTAGGTAAATTCGGCTTTCATCACCCCTCCTCATGAATTTTGATGCTTTTCCTAGGTCTCACCTTCTAGCACCTTTCCTATCCTTTCAATTAAAGTTTTTACCATATCTAGGAATGATGACTCCATCCT
Source organism: Choloepus didactylus (assembly GCF_015220235.1). Classification (NCBI taxonomy): domain Eukaryota; kingdom Metazoa; phylum Chordata; class Mammalia; order Pilosa; family Megalonychidae; genus Choloepus; species Choloepus didactylus. The sequence goes on along the minus strand of NW_023637607.1, from coordinate 7,512,786 downwards.
CATTATTCTCATGGATAGCCAATGCCCTGACCTGGGGTGAGGATACAGCTCCTGTTTTTCTCTACAGAACATTGCTTTTCTCTTTTCAATAAAGTGGAGAACAGTGCTCAATGGATGTGAAGCCATAATGCCTTTACTTAATGATTTTAAGTAATCATTACTTAATGCCTTTACTTAATGATTTTATTGTTGAGTCAATTACAAATGTCCTACCTGTAATGCAAGTTGAAAGGGGCAATTTACTCCTTCATTTATAAAATAGTTGCCAATTAAAACATATATATATAGCTTTATATAAAACTACTGGTGCTTAGCATACTGACATGGACTGTCTCATTTGATTATTATAAAAATCCATTCTATAAGAACAGTACTATTGTGAAACCAGTTCTACATTTGCAGAAACATGTGGCATTCAAAGGATTAAATATCTGCTTAATGTCAAAAACCCAGTAAGGACTGGGATATTTTTGGGAATACTAAAGTTTTTCCAGTTCTCAATCACTCAGCCAGTAGTTTTTTTACTATGGGGAATCTGGCCCCCAGGAACTATGTGATATTTCCTGTAGATATGTAAGCTTTATTAGTAGGTGAGGGAGGGCTACCAATAGCATCCACTGGGTAGAGACCAGAGATGCTGTTAAACATCCCCCATTTATCTCAGCAAAACTTTGGGTTCTGGTGAATTCTTTCTGAGATTGATGTTAATTTTATTTTATTTAGTTAATTAATTAATTAATTAGTGTTTTTATTGTAGTAACATATAAAATGTCAAAGTTTGCAGACACACATGTATATATAATGTAAACTTTGACATTTTGACCACACTTAAGAGAACAATTCTGTGTCATCAACTACATTTCCAATATTGTGCCATACACTCATCTTCTAATACTATAAATTTTTCTTCAGTCAAAAAATACCTCTTATTTATTAAGCAAAATCTCCCTATTTTCCATCTCCCCAGTCTCATAATCTTATTTACTTTCTATTTATATTAATGTGTTTTATATCCAGAGGTGGAAACAAATCAAGGGTCTAAACAATAAGGAATGGATTAATGAAATGTGGTGTGTCCATACAATGGAATATTATGTAGGAAAAAAGGAATACGTTTCTGATACATGCTTCAATACAGATCATCTTGGCTATTGGTGCTTTATTTTGTATTGCTTCTACATCTCTCCTGGCAGACATTTCTTTCACATTGAAAAAAGAAATCAACATTGCTTCCAGTGTTTCTCCTCCTTCTTTCCAGTGCTTCCAGTGTTTCTCCTCCTTGGACTTTCTGAGAAGCAGGAGCGGCAGTACATTTTCTTTGATCAGTTCCTCTATGTGGTCACCCTAAAAGGAATCTGCCCATCACCCTGGCCATCAGCTCAGACTTCCAACTACACATAACCATGGAGTTTTTCCCACCTCACTTCCCATTCCCTCTGTTTTTGTTCAAAGATTTAGACAAATGTACTGTAGTGCTTTTCAAATGACCCCCCTAAAGACCACATCCCAATGACTTCATGGGTAACAAAAATTGTGAATTCATTTTGAAAAAGGATCTTTGCATATATAAAGGGAATGCTCTTTTCATATAATCTTGATATAATCTCTTGAAAAAATCAGCCCTCCTTATCCAAGAGAGTGTAAAATCAAACATCATGTGTCCTTCTATGGGAAACATGGGGGAGACACACAGAACAGGAAGAAGCCAGGTGAAGACAGATACAGAATGTAGTGATGCATGTCCATGAACGCTGAAAAACAGTGGAACCCAGATGAGGCAAAGGAATCAGTCCAGCAGGTTTCCAGAACCATGAAAGAATAAATTACTGATGTTTTAAGCCACAGATTTTGTGATTATTTGCTACAGCAGACACAGGACACTAATCCACACAAACAGCTCATGCCTGAACTGTTGCCTACAGCTGTGTTCACATATGCCACAGGGCTAAGTGGTTGGAAAAGACAACATATGTTTTTAAAGCCTAGAATATTTACTATCTATCCCTTTACATAAAATGGCTGCTATGCCAGTTTGAATGTATTATGTCCCCCCAAATGCCATTATCTTTGATGTAATCTTTTGCGGGCAGACGTTATCAGTGTTGATTAGATTGCAATTCTTTGAGTGTTTCTTTGGAATGCACCCCACCCAACTGTGGGTGATGACTCTGATTGGATAATTTTCATGGAGGTGTTGCTTTGAAGAAAGCACAAGAACTGCAGGTGAGAGACAGTTTGAAGACAGCTGTTGAAAGAAGACTCTTGCTCCAGAGAAGCTAAGAGAGGACAAATATCCCAAGTGCAACTAAGAGTGACACTTTTGAGGAACTGCAGCCTAGAGAGGAATATCCTGGGAGAAAGCCATTTTGAAACCAGAACTTTGGAGCAGATGCCAGCCACGTGCCTTCCCAGCTAACAGAGGTTTTCTGGACACCATTGGCCATCCTCCAGTGACGGTACCTGATTGCTGATGTGTTACCTTGGACACTTTATGGCCTTAAGACTGTAACTGTGCAACCAAATAACCCCCCTTTTATAAAAGCCAATCCATCTCTGGTGTTTTGCATTCCAGCAGCATTAGCAAACTAGAACAGATTTTGGTACTAGAGAAGTGGGGTGGTTTTGCTTCTGAGTTTGCAAATACCAAACATGTTGGAGTGGCTTTTTAAATGGATAAGGGGAAGATTCTGGAGGAATTGTGAGGAGCTTGATAGAAAAGGCTTAAACTGCTTTGAAGAGACTGTGGAAATATGGACTTTAAAGATACTTCTGACAAGATCTTGAAAAGAAATGATGAATGTGTAGTTGTGAACTGGAAGAAAAGTGATCCTTGTTTTAAATGGGCAGAGAATTTGGCAAAATTGAGTCCTGGTGTCAGATGGAAGGAAGAATTTGAAAGAGACAACCTGGAATATTTAGCTGAGGAGATCTCCAGACTACATGTGGAAAATGTGCACTGGCTTCTCCTTGCAGCTTATAGTAAAATGTGACAGGACAGAGATATACTTAGAACTGAACTCTTGGGTTCAAAGAAACCAGAAGTTGATGGCTTGGAAAATTACAGGCTTCCAGGGGGTGGAATCCCAGAAGCTGCAGCCCAAAATGAGGATGTAACCAGACATGGAACTCAGACACCATTTCAGTATAAGCCAAGATTGGAAAAGGAGTTAAGCAGAAAGGATTTGTGGAAAGTCTTATTGTCTGATGGCTTTGACCCCTGTGTGCTTCATGTGAAGCAAACAGAATTTTTGTGAGATCTTTATAGACAGAGCCATTGCTGGTCTGGACTGGGGGAGACAGACAAGGAACAAATTGAAGGAAAATTTTCTTCAAGGACAGAGCCATGGAGGTTGAGGTCTGGAGTCAAGAGGCCTTGGGTTGTGAGAGCAGAGTGGCCCACATGCTTGGAAAGGGTGAGTTTGCCCCAGAGGCTGAGGATGAACTTTCCACCTCAATACTCTAGAAGAGTTTTGCCACCCCAGGACACAAAGATGGTGGAGAACATTACCAGAGGAATGAGGAGAGCCTCGCCACTATCATTGTTCTGAAGGGGTTGAGTGTGTGCCCCAGAGATGGAAGGGAATCTGGGTATTGACCTTATGTTTGAGGAGGGTGGGACCAAGAAAGTGGTCTCCCCAATGTATGGATATGTTGGAGAATTCACCCCAGCATTTGGAGAGGAAAGGGCTGTGGAAAATGCCCTTAGGAAGGGTTGGACTCCTGTTATCTCAAGCCCCAAGGATGCAACATCATTCTGTGAATGACTCTCAGACTTTGAAATCTAATGGAGTTTGTCCTGCAGGTTTTAGGAACTGTTTTGGTCCTGTGAACCCTGTTTTCTTTTCAGTTTCTCCTTATGGCAATGGGAATGTTTATCCTATGAATGTCCCTCCTTTGTATATTGGAAGCACATAACTTGTTCTAAGTTCACAGATCCACAGCTAAAGGAAAATTATGCCTTAGGACTGACCATGGCTATAATTGATTTTGAAGGGGTCTTTACTTAACTATTGTTACTGAAATGATTTAAGTTTCTATGATATTGTGGGATGAATGTATTTTGTATATGGAAAGATAGTGTCATTTTGGGGTCCAGGGGGTGAAATGTGCCAGTTTGAATGTATTATGTCCCCCCAAATGCCATTATCTTTGAAGTAGTCTTGTGTGGGCAGACGTTATCAGTGTTGATTAGATTGTAATTCTCTGAATGTTTCTTTGGTATGTGCCCCAACCAGCTGTGGGTGATGACTCTGGATAATTTCCATGGAGGTGTTTCTCTGCCCATTCAGGGTCGGTCTAAGTTGAGTCACTGGAGCCATATAAATGAGCCAACAGACAGAGGGAACTCAGTGCAGCTGTGAGTGACATTTTGAAGAGGAGCAACAGCCAAGAGGGACACTTTGAAGAAAACACAAGGGCTGCAGATGAGAGACAGTTTGAAGATGGCTGTTGAAAGCAGACTCTTGCTCTGGAGAAGCCAGGAGAGAACAAATATCCCAAGTGCAACTAGGAGTGACATTTTTGAGGAACTGAAGCCTAGAGAATAATGACCTGGGAGAAAGCCATTTTGAAACCAGAACTTTGGAGCAGACACCAGCCATGTGCCTTCCCAGCCAACAGAGGTTTTCTGGACACCATTGGCCATCCTCCAGTGAAGGTCCCCGATTACTGATGTGTTACCTTGGACACTTTATGGCCTTAAGACTGTAACTGTGTAACCAAATAAACCCCCTATTATAAAAGCCAATCCATCTCTGGTGTTTTGTATTCCAGCAGCATTAGCAAACTAGAACAGCTGCTGACCCATTCTGCAATAGGATGAAGGCAGACTCTTAATATTTTACTTATATTTACAGACAAAAAAAGGATTTCATTTGAATTTGAAAAGTGTATGGGTTGATCCCAGATGAAAAATTGAAGAACTGGAACTGTGGAATCTACAACATGAAGGCTTATTCATTTTAACTAAAAATGAGACTGTTTTAATACCCTGTCAAAAATCAAATGAAATTCCCCCCCATTTTCTCTAGGGTCTTCCCACAGGGTTTACATATGTCAGGATGCAGATTCACAGAGGATCCTGTGTGTTGGGTGTGGACAAAGGTGCATGGCTGCATCTCTGAGTCACACATGGGTCTCAGTATTGTTTAGAGCACATTCAAGGCTCTTGGAGTTGTCCTTGTGATGTGTCTACAAAAGATGTTGTATCAACAGGGAGAGGTCCTTTTTCAGAAGGAGTGGCTCCATTGGGAGGGAAAGAATATGCATGTAGAACCAGAGCTGAGACCATGGGGAAAGAGCAGGCATAAATATTTACTTTTCTTATCACTCCTGGGCCTCTGTGGAACACTATTACTAACCAAATAAAGTAAAAAGAAGCAAACTTTAATGATTAGCTTGGAGAATTCAGCCTCTGGATTCCCAGAGATGTTGAATTCTCTCCTTTGCAGACCAGGCACAGGCTAAGACCATCCTACCTGATGCTCTGCAAAATGTCCTTCCACTGCAGAGCACCAGCATCACATACCATCTTCCTGTCTTTTGTGCACACATTGTGCAAAGAAATACCTTCCAGTAGAGCAGGTCCATCCATTGATGCTTTTGAGGGGAGCCAGGTACTCTGGTAAGTCCTGTGTTCAAGGAGGTTTGGGACAAGGAAAACTGTTATTAGCAGTGTCTTCCTGGGAAGAAGGTATTGAGAGTTAATAAGGAGGAGGAGAACAGGTATACTGGGGAAGCAGTCACTGACACAAATATTGATTACAAGTTTCATAATATCTGTTACACTAGAACAAGCCTCTTTCTTAGAAGAAGCATGAACCTTCAATGTATCAATGTAGAAAAAGGCATTGGTCTCCCTGATTCTCTTGAAAACAACACACTGTGTGACGTTTTCCATCACAGAAAAGGAACTTTGTTCCTTTTCCAATTCCTAATTCTTTATGGTCTAATTATATTTCCAGTGCCTAATTTGCAAGCAGGATCCATCAGGTATTGTGTACTTAGAAATATAATCTCTTGCAATAATGATCCTTTGACCATGGAGATTAAAGAATATTTTGACAATAAGTGAGATAAAAGGACTCTGTTAGACTACACACAAAGTCTGTTCATTCATCTGTGTTTTTGTGTTTTTATTATATCTAGAGAATGGGCAGACAGTTTGCTTAGAGGATTAGAAATAATCACATTTGTAGGGAACACTGGAAATTGTTAAGCATAAGCAGGAATATGAGCAATAAAATACATAGAACACAAAATACATTCCTGTACACCAATGAACATATACATTTACATGTGTGCACAAAGATTCCATACTTCAATGAGGACACCCACATAATGAAAAAGAAATCCTTCTTTTGTAAAGCAATGCATAATTGAACATGTTCCTTCATTATTTTAAGATCACTTGTGATATGATGACCATATCATAACATATCATACACTTGTATATTTGTCTCCTTCTAGACTCCCCTTAAAAGACATATACAAGGCAAACAATTTTGTCTTTAGTACCTTACACGGAGACTATCCATGATAAACACTGAGAGCAACGTTCTGAAGAGGATAAGGTCTTAATAAGGAAGATAAAAGCTGGTGATCTGCTATAAGGAAGCCCAGTATGTGAAAGTCTGCATTAGTAGAAAGATCTTTTAAGATAAAGATATACAGTGGGATTACAGACACAAAAGTGGAAAAGTGAAGTGTCTTTTGTATTAAATTATTATAAATTTAGATAACTTGATTATTATTTTTTCCATAAGAGTAGGAAAACTTGCCACCACTTTTTCAGTAAAACAAAGGAAAAGCTTGCTTGTGCTTATAAATGTCAACTGAAAATAAGATCTTCTTTAAAATCTCAGATTTAAGGCTATTTGGAATGTCCAAGTAGTTTTTCATACAAGATTGTGAAAAACATTTGAAATATGGGAAAATGGACTAGAGGAAAAACTGTTAAGTAAGATACTGAGAAGGTGTGATGCCTGAGGTTTCTTAAAATCAAATGCATGGAAACACTATGAAGTAAATCAAAAGTGACATTTCCAACATCCATGTTTTGATCAGAGTATCATAATTACCAGATATGTCTATGAGCCCTGAAATCAAAAGCACTTCCTCAGCTCCAGCACAAATGGTGTTTCTATAGCATCCTTCCAAAGAATACTTTCAGAGCCCTTCTTATATATTTATTCCTCAGAGTGTAGATAAAAGAGTTCAGCATGGGGGTGACCATGGTGTATATCAATGAAGCTGGTGCACTTGAATGTGTATTGTTTGCAGGAGCAGAACTAAAGTACACTAAAAGACTTGTACAATAAAACGAGGACACTAAGGCAGACATACACAGGTGAAAAATGCATTATACTTCCCCTGAGCTGACAAGATCACACACATGGAGGAACCAACATTAGTGTATGATTGAAGTAAGAGACTGATGCTCTGTCCCCAGACCAGACAGTAGGAAGAAGTAAAGTATTCACCCCCCAGCCAGACTTAGGACCTCAAAGATAAAACCTTGTCCCAATGCGTATGATGAGACATCAACAGATGGCTTATTCACAGCTTACTTTAGCTGATCATTCCCACATTTCTGTGTCTTCCTGTTTTTGTTTGCTAAAGCCGATGAAATGCTGTATACCAGAAATGTGTTGGCATCTACAATGGGAATGTATTATCTTAAAAGTTTACAGTTCTAATTGAATGTATGATTTGTTTTGTATGACTGCATGGTATGTGAATATATCTCAATAAAATGAATAAAAAAACTAAATGAAAAATAGGGTAGGATGGGGGATAATTTGGGTGTTCTTTTTTATTTTTGTTTTTTATTCTTATTCTGATTCTTTCTGGTATAAGGAAAATGTTCAAAAATAGATTTGGGTGATAAATGCACAATTATATGATGGTACTGTGAACAGCTGATTGTATACCATGATATGTAAGGTATGTGAATATATAAAAAAGTTTACAGTTCTAAGGCTGTGAAAAATGCCCAAATTAAGGAATCAACAGTAAAATAACTGCTCCAAGAAAACAGGCTTCCAGAATCCATGACACTTCTGTCCCATTGGAAGGCACATGATGTTCCTGCTGATCTCTCCCTTCTCTCTGAGTTTCATTGCTTCCAGCTTCTGGCTTCAGTGTCTTCCTTTCTGAGATTCCTCATGCTTCTTTTGACTTCTGTCTCTCTTAGCTTCTCTCTGGGGCTTTTCTCTTGGGGATTAAGACCCACCTTAGGGCACCCCTTAACTGAAATAACCTAATCAAAGGTCTACACAAGTAGCAATGGAAGAAAAGAACATGATCTTTTGGAGCACAAACAGCTTTAAACTATCAGACACTCGTTAGCACATTCTCTTGTTGCTTCATGCTTGAGCCATCATTTCCCTTTGGGACACTGGTCAGGAGACCATGGAAATGGTCCCTGCTGACTCCCTGTTCCCAAGAGACCTGGTTGCACCTGGTGAATCAGCTTTGTCACTTCTCTTCCTTCTTATGGGATTCTGTTATTATGCATAGCTTCTGGCACCTTTCCCATACTTTGAATTAAATTTTTTCATGGTGTCTATGCCAATGAATAAAACTTTGCAAGTCCCTTAGATTTTCAAACATTTATTTGGGGTGAAGGTACAGCCCATATTGTTCTCTCCAGAACATTGTTTCCCCTATCAACAAAGTGGAGAACCTGACTGCTAATATGAGAAACCATAGGCCCAGCATCCATTGGCCAAATAAACATTTTTTCCAATATATTAGAAATGTTCTGCATGTAATGCAAGTTACGTGGTAATATTGATACTTTATTTTAAAATATTGGCTAAAAGAGATATATTTGACCTTTTTATGCAACATTACCTGAGCTTAGCACATTTATGGGGATTTTCTCATTAAATTCTTACAAAAATCCATTCTGAAGAAGGAGTACTAATATGGACCCAATTATACATTTGCATAAATGAGTGGGGCTCAAAATTTTAAGTATCTAACTAATGTTATAACCTGGGTAAGGGCAGGGATATTGTTTGGAATCCTGTAAAGGTGTTTCTGGTCCTCAGTTTCTCAGCCAGTGGATCTCAACCAGGGTTGTTTCACCATATCCATGACTATGAATCCATCCTCACTATTCCCTTGGATCTCCAAGCAAAGATTTAACATGAATATATGGCCCCTGTCATTTTATCTAAAACATTGCTTTCCTCATTTTCAATGAAGGGGAGAACTTGGCTCCTTAGATATAAAACCATAAGCAATGCACACCTCATGGCCAAAATTATGATTTTTCCAATGAATTATAAATATCCTGCCTGTGATTAAATTTAGGAGGTAATATTGATCCTTTACCTAAAAATATTAACTAATTATTAGGTATAGTTGATCCATGTATGCAATGTTGCATTAGCCTTGCATATTTATAGGACTTTTCTCATTAAATTTTTACAAAAATCATTCTGTAAGACCACTATTATTACAGACCCAATTCTACAGTTGCAGAAATGGCTGGGAGTCAAAGGTTTAATTAACCAACAGAAGTTATGACTGAAATAATGGCCTGAACATTGTTGGGAACTGTAAAGATGCTTCCAGTTCTCAGTTTCTCATCCAGTGGATTCCAACCAGTGGTGATCCTGGCCCCCGTGGGTGTATATGGCAATGTCTGGAGATATAGCTTGGGAAGTGCTAATATTTAATCTGTTCTGTTTCAAAATGGAAACAAATTTCTAACCAATTTTTCTTATCTGGGTATTAAAAATACTACAGAACTTCCAGCATACTGAGCTGGATGAATTTTGCAACATGGCAGAATACAACGAATATCCTAATCTTCACAGATCCTAATATAAAAATTACAAAAGCCACAAATACTCTCTGAGAATTCTTTAAAAGTCCTAATTTGTATTATTTCTTTTCTTCCTTTTGTATTTATCAGAGAACTGTGGGTTTTGCACAACAAATATCTCCAAAAGAACTGATTCACATTTGCCATCCTATCATTAACACTTTTCATTAGTGTAGTACGTTTGTTACACTATTGAAACACATTTTTATAATTGTACTATTAACTATGGTCTGTGGTTTAATGCAGAGTTCATTGTTTGGATTGTGCAGTTCTATAAATTTATTTTCAATTTATATTCTTGTATCATACATAAAACCTAACAGTTCCCATTTTAACCATGTTCATGTATAGATTTCAGTGTTGTCAATTATTTTCACAATGTTCTGCTACAATCACCACCATCCAATACAATTTCTTTTATCACTCCAAGGCACTCTGTGCATTTTAACCCTTAACTCCTTGTTTCCTACCTCCACCACATCCTCTGGGAAAACTATATATCAGATTCTGACTTTATAAGTTTGCTTATTTTAACTGTCTCATATCAATACATGTATATAATATTTAGACTTTTATGACTGACATATTTCCCTCAAAATGTCATCCAAGTTGTTGACCATTTCAGAACTTCCTTCCTTTATATAACTGAGTAATATTCCATTGTATGTATATACCATATTATGTTTATCCCTTCATCTCTTGATGGACACTTGTGTTGCTTCCATCTTTTGGCACTTGTGAATAGTGCAACTATGAACTTTGGTGTGCAAATGTTCTTTTGTGTCCCTGCCTTCAGTTCTTCTGAATTATAAATCTAGCAATTGGATTGCTGGATCATATGCCAATTCTATGATTAGCTTCTGGTGAAATGCCACACTGCCTTCCAGAATGGTTGCACGATTATACATTTCCAACAAGTGTGATTAAGTGTGCCTCTTTCTCTACATCCTCTCCAGCACTTTCAGTTTTCTTTTTTTATAATGGCCATTCTAGTAGGTGTCAGATGATATCTCATTGAAGTCTTGATTTGAATTTCCCTAATAGCCAGTGAAGTTGAGCATTTTTCATATGTTTTTGCATCAGTTGTATGTCCTCTTAACAAAAGAGTCCTTGACTTTTGCCCATTTTAATAACTTTTTTTTGCATTTTTGTTGTTGAGTTGTAGGATCTCTTTAAACATTCTGGATATTAATCTCTTATCTTAAATGTGGTTTCCAAATACCATCTTCCATTGTGTAGGCTGAGTTTTTACTTTTCTAACAAAGTAAAAGGAAGTGTTCAGTTTTGAGGAGATCCCATTTATCTGTTCTTTCATTGCCTGCACTTTGGGTATAAGGTCTAGTTAACCACCCCCTATCAATAGATATTGAAGATACTTCCTTACATTTTCTTCTAAAAGTTTTATGTTCTTATCTGTAATGTTTAGGTCTTTGATCCATTCTGAGTTAATTTTTGCATAAGGTGTGAGATAAGGGTCTTCTTTCATTTTTTTTGGATTTGGAAATTCAGTTATCCAAGTACACTTTATTAAGGAGTCTTCTCTGTCCCAGTTCAGTTGACTTGACTGCCTTATCAAAGATCATTTTTCAATAGATGAGATGGTCTATTTCTGAACATTCAATTTGATTCCTTTGGTCAGTATATTTATCTTTATGCCAGTACAATATTGTTTTGAACAATGTAGCTTTGAAATATCCTTTAAAGTCAGGTAGGGTAAGATCTCCCTCTTCATTTCTGTTTTGCAAAATATATATTTTAGGTATTTGGGGCACCATTCCCTTCCAAATAAACTTACTTATTGGTTTATTTCTGTAAATAAATTTCTTGGGAAGCTAATAAGTATTGCATTGAATCTATAAATCAGTTTGTGTAGAATTAATATCTTAAATATATTTAGTCTTCCACAATATGTCCTTCCATTTAGTTAGATCTCTTTTGATTACTTTTGGCAATTTTTTGTAGTTTCCTTTGTACAGGTCTTTTGTGCCCTTGGATAAATTTATTCCTACATATTTGATTCTTTTTCTTGCTATTGTAAATGGAACATTTTTCTTGATTTCCTCCTCAGTTTGTTCATTATTAGTGACTAGAAACACTACTGATTTTTGCATGTTTATCTTGTACCCTGCCACTTTGCTGTACTCATTTATTTTTCCTTTTAGCTTTTCTGTAGATTTTTTGGAATTTTCTCTATATAGGATCATGTCATCTGCAGACAGTGAAAGTATAATTTCTTCCTTTCCAAATTAGATGACTTTTAGTATTTTTTCTGTTTAATTGCTCTAGCATGACTTCCAGCACAACATTTAATAAAAATGGTGACAGTGGGAATAGTTGACTTCTTCCTGATCTTAGAAAGAAAGTTCAGTCTTTCCCCAGTCAATATGAAGATTGTGGGTTTTTCTTAAAGTCATTTTATCATTTGAAAGAAGTTCCCTTCTATTCATATCCTTTGAAGTGTTTTCCCCAAGAAAGGATGTTGAATTTTGTCAAATGCCTTGTCTGCATCAATCAAGATGATCATATGGTTTTCCCATTTCATTTACTGCTGTGCTGTATTACATTAATTGATTTTCTTGTGTTGAACCAGCCTTGCTTACCTGGAATAAATCCCACTTGGTCATGATGTAAAATTGTTTTAATGTGCTATTGGTTCTGATTTCTGACAATTATGTTGGGGGTTTTTGCATCTGTATTCATTTTAGATATTGGTCTGTAATTTTCTTTTCTTGTAATATCTTTGTCAGGCTTTGCTATTAGGGTGATTTGGCTTCACAGAATGAGAAACGTACCTTTCCCTCCTCTTCAATTATTTGAAGAGTTTCAGCAACATTGGTACTAATTATTTCTCAACTACTTGGCAGAATTCACTTGTGGAGCCATCTAGACCTAGACATTTCTTTATTTTGGAGCTTTATGATGAGTAATTCAGTCTTGTTATTTGTGATTTTCTTGTTGAGGTCATTGATTTCTTCTCATTCTCATTCTCTCTTTTTCTTTTTTTCAGCCTATCTCAGGGTCCATCAATTTCACTGATTTTCTCAAAGAACCACCTTCAGGTTGTGTTGATTCTATTGTTTACATGTTCTCAATTTTATTTATTTCTACTCTAATCTTTGTTATTTGTTTCCTTCTGTTTGTTTTGGGGTTAGTTTGCTGTACTTTCTCTAGTAACTCTAGGTAAACAGTTAATTCATTGATTTTTCCTTTTTTCTTTTGTAATATAGGCATTTAGGCCTATAAATCTACCTTTCAGCACAGCCTTTGTTGCATTCCACAAGTTTGCTATGCTGCTTTTCATTCTTATTTGCCTTGAGATATTTACTGATTTCTGTTGTAATTCCTTCATTGAAAACTGGTTAAAAGTGTGTTGTTTAACCTCCATATATTTGTGAATTTTTCAGCCTTCTGCTGTTATTGATTTCCAACTTCATTCCATTAAGATACAAGAAAGTGTGTTGTGTAATTTAAATCTTTTCAAATTTATTGCGACTTGATTAGTGACCCAACATGAGATCTCTTCTGGAGAGTGATCCATGAGTACCTAAGAAAAATGTGAATCCTGCTGTTGTGTGGTGTAAGGTTCTGGAATATCTGTTAAGTTTAGTTCATTTATTGCTTCTATTCAATGTCTCTCTTTCCTTATTGGTCCTCTGTCTGTATATCCAATCTATTGATGATAGCAGGGTATTGAAGTCTCTAAATATTTTTATAGCAGTGTCTCTCTCTCCCTTCAGTGTTGTTTTTCTGTGCCTTATATATTCTAGGGCATGCTGACTCAGTGCATAAATATTTTTGAATGCTGTCTTCTTCAAAAATTGTCCCTTTTGTTAATATGTAGGTCTTTCTTTGTCTCTTTTAAGTTTTATATTTGAAGTCTAATTTGTCTGATATTATTATTGCTACCCCCAATTTTTCTGTTTGCTGTTTGTATTAAATGTATTTTTTCCAAACTTTCACTTTCAGCCCGTTTTTGTCATTGGGTCTAAAGTGAGTCTCTTGTAGACAACGTAGAGTTGGGTCCTATTTTTAATCCATTCTGGCAGTCTGTGTCTTTTGATTTGGGAGGTTAATACAATAACATTTCATGTTAGTACTTTAAATGCAGTACTTTCATTTACCTTTATGTCTTTTGGAATTTATAAGTCATTTTCTTTCTTTCTCTCTCTTTTTACCCTTACTGAAAGTCTTCATTTCTACACTCTTCTCCAAATGATCTGCTGTCTTTTCTTATCTGCCTGTAATGCCCCCTTTAGTATTTATTGCAGAGCAAATCTCATGTTCACAAACACTCCCAGTGTCTGTGTGAAAATATTGCAAATTCCACTTCATTTTTGAAGGAGAGTTTTGCTCTATATAGAATTTTTGGTTGGCAGTTTTTCTCTTTCAGTGTCTTAAATATGTCATACTTCTGTATTTTCTCCTCCATGGTTTCTGCTGAGAAATCCTCACACAGTATTTTTAAGCTTCCCTTTTGTGTGATGGATTGATTTTTGCTTGCTGCTTGCAGAATTCTTTGTCATTGACATTTGAAAATCTGATTAGTAAGTGTCTTGGAGCAGGTCTATTCAGATGTCTTCTTTTGGGGTAGTCTGTGCATCTTAGATCTGTAATTTTATGTCTTCAGTAAAAGACGGGACATTTTCAGGCATTATTTCCTACATTATTTTTTCTGTCCCTTTTCCCTTCTCTTCTCCTTCTGGGACACCCAAGACATGTATACTCATGTGCTTCACATTTTCATTCATTTCTCTGAGACCTTCCTCATATTTTTCCATCCATTTCCCTGTCCTTGTGTTTGTGTAGGATTTCAGATGTTCTGTCCTCTAGTTCACTGATCCTTTCTTCTGTTTTGTTGAATCTGCTGAAGTAAGTCTCCACTGTGTTTTTCATCTCTTCTGTTGTACCTTTCATAACCATATGTTCTATCACTTGTTTTTGTTTTAAATAAAGTTCAGATTTATTGAGATATATACACATACCATACAATCATCCATTGTGTACAATCAACTGTTCACACCACCACATGATAGTTGTGTATTCATCACCCCAATGTATTTTTGAACACTTTCCTAACACCAGAAACAATAATAATAATAATATAATATAAAATAAAAAAGACAACCCAACTTATCTCCCCATCACACCCTGTTTTGCATTTAGTTTTGGTCCTGATTTTTCTACTCATCCATCCATACACTGGATAAAGGGAGTGTGAGCCACAAGGCTTTCACAATCACACTGTCACCCCTTGTAAGCTACATTGTTGTACAATTGTCTTCAAGATTCATAGCTTCTGAGTTGGAGTTTGATAGCTTCAGGTATTTACTTCTAGCTATTCCAATACATTAAAATCTAAAGAGGGTTATCTAATTATTGCATAAGCATGTCTACCAGAGTGACCTCCTGAATTCATTGGAAATCTCTCAGCCATGGAAACTTCATTTCATTTCATTTTGCATCTCGCTTTTCATCAAGAATTTGTTCTCAGTCCCATGTTACCAGGTCCAGATTCATTCCTGGGAGTCATATCTTGCTTTTCCATGGAGATTTACACTACTGGGAGTCAGGTCCCTTGTAGGGGGGAGGGCTGTGAGTTCACTTCCTGAATTCATATAACTAGAGAGAGGACCACATGTGAGCAATAAAAAGGTACTCAGGGGGAGACTCTTAGGCAAAATTTTAAGCATCTACCACTTGTTTTTATAAACTTTCAATTTCTTTGTTTGCACAATGTTCCCTTTATATTCTTCATCTCTTTTACCATATCTTTCCTGAACTCATTGATTTGATTTTTTTTTAATTTATGTAGCATGTTTACTTGAACATCTTTAATTAGTTTTTTTTTTTTTTTCTATCTCCTTTGCAATGTAAGTTTGTTCCTTTGTTTGGGCTGTATCATCATTTTTCCTTGTATGATTCATAATGTTTTTCATGTCTCTGCATCTGGTTTCCTTGATTAGTTTATTCTAGAGGTTATCTTCACTCTTTTACATAGGGTTTTCTGTTTTATTGACTTTCTTCTCTATCTGTTCTTTGGTGTTCAGTTCAACTTGTTCTAGATGTCTAGCATAGATTCTATTTAACTTATCAGAAGTTTTCAGCTCTCTTTATTTTCATTCTTACCCTGCATATATGAAGCCATTTCAGGAGGGTCTACAAAGATATGATAACCCCCATTCAGATTTTCCCAGAAAAACATGCTCAGGTCTCAGCAGAGGAGGGTAATTAGTATCAAGTTGCCCTGAGAAAGAGACCCAGCAGATTATCAGAATTTCCTGTGAGACTTCAATACTGTGCTTTTCCTATCCTGCCCAGTAGGTGGCACTTTTCAGCCTGCAGATATCCATGGGTGTACAGTGATGCAGTGCCTTTAATTCTCAGCAACTCTGTTCCTGCAAGGGTCATGGTTCAAATAGAGGTTGAGGTTGAAGGTCAGCTTATGCTTTATTTTTCCCTTCCCTGGTGTATGAATTCCTTGAAGGAAGGCCTCCACTTAAGCAGGTCACCACCATTTCTCGGGAAGATACACACTTTAGGAAATTATCTTCTTCTCTTTACCTCTTATTTTGTATGTCAGACCTGTTTCTTTTTTTACATTTTTATTATGAAATATACCATATAATTAGGTAAGCGATAACATTCAAAGAATTATTAACAAGTAATTAGAGAGCAAATTTCAAGGAAAGTTATGGATTACATTTCCACAACTTCAGTTATTTATTTATGGAGAAATACAACATATATTTAAAAAGATAATAACTGTTAAAGTATAACTTAATGAGTACATATAGAGCAAATTTTAAATAAAACTATGGGTGACAGTGCTACTGTTTCATTTATTTCCTCCTAAATATTATAATACCCTAGCAACTAAAAAAATTTATAAAACATTTATATAAATACTCAGTGTTCATAATCCTTTGTTAAATTCTATCCTGTCTGCTGTTACTCCTTCCTCTCATTTAATCACTTTCTTGATATTCAGAGATATCTAAAGAGTGTCACCCTAAATTTTTCATATTAAAAAGTGTTGCATGTATGGGAAAGGGGATTGCATCTGATTGATGTTCTTGAAGAGACTGTCACCTCTGAGTTTTGGAATTTATCTGGCATAGAAACACTCTGGAGGATTTAAATTTCTGAAAAAATTAACAGTGTATGAAACATTCTTAGAGTCTCAGATAGAGACTAGCATATTCCTTAGGGTTTTCAGGATTACTGTTGATGTGAGCTTTTCCTATAGTTCCCATTTGTCATATTTAGCTAAGCCTGCATAAAGATAATCTCTAGAATGGCCTCACAACACAATTTGAAATCTCTTAGCCACTGTAACCTTATTTTGTTACTTTTCTTTCCCACTTTTGGCCAAGAAGATATTCTCAATCCCTCAGTGAGATAGCCAGGCTCATACCTTGAATCTGGAAATGTGCCCCATGTCACCCCTTTAAGACCATAAATTTCACTAGACTATGCCTTAAGATCAAGAGCTTGGCTTATCAAGTATGGGGTTCCTAATTTCACACAGCATATGTTCTGTCCAAGACAAACAGTGTCTCCCATTATGCTCACTTAATTGAACACTGATTATCACTCTCAAATTTAAACATGTATCATGACCCAAAACAACCCAAAGCTCTTTTCAGTCTTTTTGATTTATCCCTAGTATTTCTGTCATATTAATCAGGAATTCCTATTAACTATAATTACTAGCATGCAATAGGTAGTTTTTCCCATATACCACTCTGTTGTTAAGTCTTTGTACCAGTGTTATCACTTAGAAAAATATCATGCAGGCACTTATTTATATTTGTGGTGCTAATCTGTGAAATAAATGCCTTTAAACAACCACTTTTGCCTTCAATGTGGCACTGATGCTTACAATCCCATTAATGAAAAATCATCATTCCTGTCCATTCCCACACCTTTAAGTTCATTCTTATTAACATATCTCTACAAATTAGGTTATCATTTCCCCTTCACTAACTTCTGTCTATCTCTAGGTCCCATATATTCTACATTATAGAACACTGATTTTACATTCTTTGTGGATTTCACATTAGTGGTAACATACAGTATCTCTCCTTTTGTGCCTGAGTTATTTCATTCAGCATTATGTCTTCAAGGCTCATCCATGTTGTCATATGTTTTAGGACCTCTTTCTTACTTACTTCTACATAGTATTCCATCATATGTATATGTCACATTTATTTATCCACTCATCAGTTGAAAGGCACTTGGATTGTTTCCATCTCTTGGCAATTGTGAACAATGCTTTCATAAAATTGGTGTGCAAATGTCTGCTTGTGGCACTGCTGTCAGAGCTTCTGGATATTTATGGAGAAGTGAAATTGCTGGATTTTAGGGTAACTCAACATAGTTTTATGAGGAGCCACCAAACTGTCTTCCCCAGTGGCTGTACCATTATACATTTCCTACAGCAACAAGTGTGTTTCAATTTCTCCACACCTCTCTAGGATTTGTAGTTTACTCTTTGTTTAATGGCAGCATTATTATTGGTGTGAGATGACATCTCATTGTACTTTTGATTTGAATTTCCTCAATGGATAGTGAAGATGAACATTTTTCATGTGTTTTTAGCCATTTGTGTTTCCTCTTCAGGAAAATATGTTTTTCATATATTTTGCCTATTTTATAATTGGGCTGTGCTCCAGTTTGCTAATGCTGCCATGTCCAAAATATCAGAAATGGATTTGCTTTTATAAAAGGGGTTTATTTGGTTACAAAGTTACAGTCTTAAGGCCCTAAATGTCCAAAGTAAGGCATCAAAAATAGTACCTTCACTGGAGAAAGGCCATTGACATCTGGAAAACCTCTGTTAGTTGGGAAGGCAGGTGGCTGGCTTCTGCTTGCTCCCAGGTTGCATTTAAAAATATCATTCTCCAAGATGTCAGCTCTGGTTTTCAACAATGTCTTCAAAATATCAGTCTTAGCTGCAGCCAACTCCAGGGATCCACAACTCCAAGCATCTCTGAGCTAAGCCAGCCAATATCTGGGTATATACCAGTGGTTTTAAAGAACTCCAGTGATTAAATCAAGACCAGCTCTGTATGGGTGGTACCAGAGCTCCATAGAAATAATTCAGTTATCACCTACAGCTATGTGGGCCGCAACACCATGGAGACAACTTAATGTGAAGATTCTGACCTAATCAACATTATTATGTCTGCCCACACAAGACTGCATTCGAGAACATTTTGGGGGACATAATACATCCAAACCAGCACATTCCACATCCTGGACCAAAAAATGACATGATTTTTCCATATACAAAATACATTCACCCCATTGTAATATCACAAAAACTTAAATCATTTCAGTTACAGTAGGTAAGTACAAGGTCTCATGAAAATCAGTTACAGGTGTGGTCTGTCCTAAGGCAAAATCCCCCTCTAGATTTGGACCTATGAAATTTAGAACAAGTTATCTGCTGCCAATACACAAAGGAGGGCAGTCATAAGATAAACCTTCCCATTGCCATAGCTAGAAACTGAAAGGAAAACTGGGTTAACAGGACCAAAACAGTTCCTAAAACCTGCATGGCAAACTACATTAGATTTCAAAGTCTGAAATCATTCACAGAATGAAGTTTAATCCTTTGGGTTTGAGAGAGCAGGAGTCTGACCTTTTCACAGTAGACCTTTTCTCTCCAAATGCTAGGGTGGGTTCTCCAACATATCCACACATTAAGGAAACCACCTTCTTAGCCCCCCTCCTCAAACATTGGGGTGGCACCCAGAACCTCTTACATCTCCAGGGCACAGGCTCAACCCCTTTAGAACAGTGTGGTGTTGGCCAGGCTCTCCCTAATCCCTGGGAATATACTACAGCCTCTCATGGGCCTGGGGTTGCAGCTCTCTTCCGGAGCATTGAGGTGGAACACCTGCCCTCAACCTCCAGGCCAACTCATTCTTTTCAGTTTCACAGGCCTCTCTACTGTCCCTGCCCAAGACCTCTTGACACCAGATCTCAATCTCCATGGCTCTGTCTTTGAAGAAATTTTTTCTTCAATTTGTTGCTTCTCTGTTCCCTCCAGTCCAGACTGGCCATGGTTCCATCTCTCAAAAATCTCATTGATTTGGCATTAAGCACACAGGGTTCAAAACCATTAGACAATAGGACTTTCCACAAATCTTTTCCGGATAACTCCATCTCCAATCCTGGCTTGTACTGTAATGGTGGTTTGGTTCCATGTTTAGTTAAATCCTCACTTCTGGCACCATTTTTTGTAGTCTCACTTTCTGGAAGACCACAATCTTCCAAACCATCAATTTCTGGTTTCCTTGTATCCAAGAGTTCATTTCTGAACTTAACTGTGTCCTGTCATATTTTACTACAACCTGCAAGGAGAAGTCAGGCTATCTCCTCCACATGTAATCTGGGGATCTCCTCAACTATCCCAGCTCATCACTTTCAAATTCAATCTTCCATCCAGTATCAAAACATAATTTTTGCAAATTCTCTTCCACTTTAAAACAAGGGACTCCTTGCTCCAAGTTTGCAATTAAACATTCATCATTTTTGTTTAAGAATTCATCAGAAGTATCTTTAGAGCCCATATTTCTATGAACAGTCTCTCCAAAGCAGTCTGGGAATTTACTATCAAGTTCCTCAAAGTTCTTCCAGAATCTTCATATTATCAATTTAAAAAGCCATTCCAACATGCTTGGTATTTGCAAACTCAGAAGCAGCAGCACCCCATGTTTAGTATCAAAATCTGTTCTGGTTTGCTAATGATGCCATATACACAATACCAGAAAATGGATTAGCTTTTATAAAGGGGGGTTATTTGGTTACAAAGTTACAGTCTTAAGGCCATTAAGTGTCAAAGGTAAGGCATCAATAATAGGGTGCCTTCAGTGGAGAAAAGTCATTGGTGTCCAGAAAATCTCTATTAGCTGGGAAGGCACATGGCTGGCATCTGCTTGCTCCTGGGTTGCATTTCAACATGGAATTCTCCAATATGTCAGTGTCAGCTTTCAACAGCTGTCTTCAAAATGTCTGTCTCAGCTGCAACAATGGGAGTCCAGAACTCCAAGCATCTCTGAGCTAAGCCAGCTAGCATGTGGGTCTTTGCCAGCAATTTTAAAGGACTCCAGTGATTAAATCAAGATCCACAATGACTATATGGGGCCACAGCTCCATGGAAATAATTCAATCAGATTTATCACCTACGGTTGGGTGGGTCACATCTCCATGGAAACAACTTAATCCAAAGATTCAAACCTAATCATCATTAATACATCTGCCCACACAAGGTTGCATCAAAGAATGTGCATTTTGGGGGACATAATACATCCAAAGCAGCAGAGGCTGTTTGTACTATTGTTAAGTTGTAAAATTTCTTTATATATGCTGGATATCAATTTCTTGTCACATATATGATTTCCAAGTATTTTCTCCCATTGAATTGGCTGCCTTTTCACCTTTTGGGAAAGTCCTTTGCAATGCAGAAACTTTTGATTTTTATGAGTCCCCATTTATCTATTTTTCATTTGTTGCTTGTGATTTGGATATAAGACCTAAAAATATACCTCCTACTACCAGGTCTTGCAGAAGTTTCCCTATATTTTTTTCTAGAAGTTTTATGGTACTGTCTATTATATTGAGGTCTGTGGTACACTTTGTGTTAATTTTTGTATAGAGTTTGTGAGAGGTATCCGCTTTCATTCTTTTAGATATGGTTATCCTGTTCCCCCAGCCCCATTTGTTGAAGAGACTTTTCTGCCCCAGTTCAGTTGCTTTGGCAACCTTATAAAAAACAAGTTTCCATAGATCTGAGGGTCTATTTATTAAATCTTGATTAAATTTCCTTGATCATTATGTCAATCTCTGTGACAGTATCATGCTGTTTTGAGCACTGTGACTTTATAGTAGGCTTTAACATCAGGAAGTTTAAGTCCTCCCACTTTTTTCACATTTTTTCTAATGATCTTGGTAATTCAGTCCCACTTTCCCTTGCAAATAAATTTGATAACTAGCTTTTCCAAGTCTGTCACCTAATTAGTAATATTTTGAAATTTTCTGCATAGGGGTTTTACACATTAGTTAAGTTTATTTCAAGGTACTTGATATTTTGGTTGCTATTGTGAATGGAGTCTTTATGTTGATTGATCCTTCAGTACATTGTTATTGGTGTATAGGAATATTATTGACTTATGCCTATTAATCTTGTATCCTGACACTCTGCTGAACTTGTTTTTTTTTTTAGCTAAAGTAACTTTGTCATTGTTTTCTCAGGGTTTTCCAAACAAAAGATCATACCATCTGCAAATAATGAGAATTTTATTTCTTCCTTTCCAGTTTGGATACAATTTATTTCTTTGTTTTGGTGAATTGCTCTAGCTAGAACATCTAGTATGCTGTTCTATAATAGTGGTGACACTGTGCATCCTTGTCTCATTCCCAGTTGTAGGGGGAAGGCTGTCAGTCTGTCAGTCACCATTGGGTACTATGCTGGCTGTGTGTTTTCATATATGCACTTTATGATTTTTAAGAAGTTTCCTTCAATTCTTTCCTTTTGAATTGATTTTATCAAAAAAAAAGGATGCTGAGTTTTTTCAAATGCCATTATTTCTGATTTAATCTTTCATTTCCTTTCTTCTACCATTTTAGGGTTAGTTTGCTGGTCATTCTCTAGCCTCTTCAGTTGTTCAGTTATGTCTTTGGTTTCAGCTTTCTTCCTTCTTGATATGTGTCTTTAGAGCTAAAAATTTCCCTATCAGCACTGTCCTCACTGCATCCCATAGGTTTTGATATATTGTGTTCTTGTTTTCATTTGTCTCTAGATATTTACTGATTTCTCTTGGAATTTCCTTTTTGAACCACTGGTTGTTTAGGATTGTATTGCTTAACCTCAACATAATTGTGAAAGATCTTATTCTTTGGTGTTTATTGATTTGAAGTTGCATTCTGTTATGGTCAGAGAATGTGCTTTGAATAATTTCAAACTTTTTAAATTTATTAAGTCTTGTTTTGTGCCCCAGCCTATGATCTATCCTGGAGAACATTCCATGAGCACTAGAGAAGAATGTATTTCCTGGAAATTTGGGAGGTAATAGTCTACATATGTGTAGTAAGTCCAAATCAGCTATCACATCATTAACATTCTCAATTTCCTTATTGGCCCTCTGTCTAGTTTTTCTATCTATAAAAGAGAGTAATGTATTGAAGTCTCCCATTATGATTTTAGAAATTGGTATTTCTCCCTTCAGTTTTGTCAATTTGTGTCTCATGTACTTTGGCTCTTCTTATTGGGTACATAAGCATTTGTGATTGTTATTTCTTCTTGGTGAATTGTCCCTTTTATTAACATCGTATCCTTGTCTCTTATAATATCCTTTCACTTAAAGTCTGTTTTGTTTGATATTAATATAACTCCCACTGCTTTCTTTTGGTTGCAGTTTGCATGGAATATTTCTTCAATCCTTCACTTTCAATCTCTTTGTGTCACTGAGTCTGAAATGAGTCACTTGCTAACTTTAATCCATTCTGCCAGTCTGTATCTATTAAATGGGATATTAATTGGGGGGATTCATCCATTCACATTCAAAGTTATTACTGTGAACCAGCTATCTTATCCTTTCTTTTTCAGTTGTCAGATCTATTTTTCAAAGTTATTACTGTGAAGGCAATTCTTGAATCAGCCATATTATCCTTTGGATTTTTTTCTTAGATCTATTTTTCCCTCTCAAACTTCTTTCCTCTAAGTTACCCTTATTAATACTCTTTAGTTCTGTGCTCTTTTTGAGAGATCTCCCTCTTTTCTTTATTCTCAGCAGGGAGATCTCCCTTTAGTATTTCTTGCAGGGCAGGTCTCTAGTTAACAAATTATCTCAGCATTTGCTGTCCTGTGAATATTTTAAACTCTCCCTAAATTTTGAAGGTGAGCTTTGCTGGATAAAGAACTCTTGGCTGGCAATTTTTCTCTTTTGGAATATTAAATATGTGATACCTCTACCTTCTCACTTTCATGGTGCCTGCTAAGTTGTAAGTTCTTGGTCTTATGTGGTTTCCCTAGTATGTAGTGAATCAGTTCTCTCTTGCTGCTTTCAAGATTTTCTCTTTCTTTGCAATAACTGAGAATATGATTAGTATATATTTCAGAGTCATTTGTTTTGGTTTATTCTATTGGTGTTTTGGGGGTACTTCTTTAATTTGCATATCTATGTCATTTATAAGTGTTGGGAAGTTTTCCCCAACTACGTCTTCAAACACTCTTCCTGGCCCTTACTCTTCTGGGATACCAGTGATTCTTAATATTTGTGTGTTTCATGTCTCCCATAATTTCACTTAGAACCATTTCAAATTTTTCAATTTTCTTCACCATTTTTCTGTACATTTGTGATTACCATGGACTCTAATTCATTTATTCTTTCTTCTGCCTCTACAAATCTGCTGTTGTGAGTCTCTAGTATATTTTTAATTTGATCTACAGAACTGTTTATTTCCATAAGACCTGCTATTTTTGCTTTCAAATACTTATTTAAGCTCTTCTAAAGACTTCCTGACTTTTATGATTTTAGCCACCCCATTGAAGTTGTTTGGAGACCTGTATATCCTTCTTTGATTAATTGCTCCAGATTCTCTGTATTCTCTGGCTTTTTAACTTGTTCATTTGTCTTGTACGTATCTACTTGTGTCTTCATATGTTTTGTGATTTTCTATTGGCTTTGGGGCATTTACTTATCTTGATAAGGTTATTTTGGGATATGACTGATTATTTGAACATTTATCTATAATTTGGTAGAGTTACAGTTCTCTGAAGTGCACATTCCCTGTTATCCCAGCAGTCAGCTCTCTTAAGCCACCTCTTACCCCCAAACCAGATTTCCCTCAACTTTGCCAATGCACTGTAGGGACTATACAGTCCAGGTGGAAATCCAGCATCACACAGTTCTCCATATGCACTGGGGACTGCTAGCCTTGTAGGTGTGGGGTGTGTCCCGTGCAGTTCAGCAGATAATGCACTCAAGGACACAGTGGGTCCAGTGATTTCTGGGGCTCCTGATGGACCACTGTCAGTCTGCTGGGCTGCATGTATCAGCCTCCAGCTCAAATGCACTGCAGTCCCTGTCTGCGGTGCACCCATGAGCTTTTGGTGTTGGGGAGTGACTCCTGGTGATTCCATTCATTACCTTTGCCTCTCCCCATCTCTTGCCTTTGCACACCATGGGTTTACATGGAGGAAGAGTAAATGCAGTCACCACAAGTCTGCTGAATCTTGAGTTCTCTCATGCAAGCTCCCAGCCATGGGACTGTGAAGGGTTATTTCCCCAGGAAACTGCTGAAATGGGTATGACAGGAATGTATAGCCCACCCTCCCCATGCTTGGTGGCCAGCTCCAGCCACCAGCCCCCGGTAGTGTTCTTGGTTGCATAAACTGACTCCATCCTTTTAGACACAACTTTTCCACTTTTTCATCCAAGGTCCCTTTCTGACCATTCACTCACAGGAGCCACTGTTCTGGGCTCTTTCTGTCCTTCCTCTAATTTTTTTTTTATGGAGAAGTTTGCTATGCCTCCATAGCAAACTGGGTTAGCACTGACAATTGATAATGCCTGAGGCTTTCTTTAATGAGCTACTTGGAATTGTTTAAAACAAGAAAAACAGACAGAAAAAAGAACCCTTTTCAATGTCTGTCCACAGCCTCCAAGCTTCATCCATCAAAAACCAGTGTTGGTAGCCAGCTCTTTGTGCCCCATTTTGGGGGGTAAAAACCCATTGCAGTATTCTGAGTTTGGCTGACTGCAAAAGTATTTTATTTTATTTTATTTTATTTTACTTTATTTTGTTTTATTTCTTTATTTCCATCAACTCCATGTCCTCTTCACTGGGCAACACATCATGGTTCCTTTCCTGCTTGCTCTGGATTTGTCTGTGCTCATAGCTTGTATTCTTTCATACAAATTTGTTGTTTTAACACCACAACTGGGGCTTGGTTGAGCTACCTTTCCTTGCTCCTAGTAGACATTCTTTTTTTATCCATTGGAAAGTTTTTCAACACAGCCTACCCTGACAGTAGGAAAGGGGCACCAGGCTCAGCTCTTTGTGGACTATTCTTACAGTTCTATGCTGTGATCTTTGCCCTTACATCCATTCCACACTGATATATGATGTGTCTCTGGTCACAGATCACACAATCAGTTGTTCCAGGTAGTTTCTGGCTATTTACTAGCTGTTCTAGAAGACTAACTAAATTCCACACCTCCAGCTAACATACATCTTTATCTAAATTCACTATTTTGAAATAGTTTAAAGTTTTTCAGTTACACCATTTATAACCATCTAAAATGATTATACTCATGTCTACTTTATGTCAATACTAAAATGTTTAAGAATTTCATTCTTGGATGACTGCTACACTGGAAAAATTCCTTTAAAATTATAAGACTTTAGAGAAGAGTTAGCAATATAGGGAAAAATCCAAAAATATGGCATAAGGGGATTCATGAAGAGTAAGAAACATATTTTCTACAAAACTTCAGAAATAGTGGCCATGAAACCCATGCACAAATGCATATAAACCTTGCTAAGATACTACAACATCACTTCACGACTTCTCTGCTGATAGCATTATATTAGTTGTGACCCCCATCTCTGCTCAATCATCCCATTTAGGAATGGGACAAATCTTGGTAGGAAAATGTCCTAGTACCCAAAACTCCCTGTCTTTTCCAATTGCTATTTCTCCTTTGTGTATTTGAATTTCAGGTGTCTCATCTGACAGTAATTCCAATACCCACAGCTACCAGTGATAGAATAGAAACCTTCATGTATATGTTAGATAGCAAGTTGACCAAACAAAAGGCAAAATGGACATTAAGATGTAAACAGTGAACAAGAAGTCTTTAGCTCTGGCCATCAATGAGCCAGACATGTGATCCCTGGAGTCAGTATGTGATCAGGAAAGAAATAGTATTTTTCATTTCTACCTAGGAATGGTGAGCTGGAGATGAGCAGCAGGTATAGAATATTAACATCTGAGAGACTCTTGACATTTTAGAGTAGAATACCCATAGCTTCTCATTGAATATTCAGTTTAACTTTTACATTCCCCTCCAAGAAATTTATGCAAATGATGAGAGCATTGTTTACAACAGAAATCCGTCAGGGCTTATTCTTTAAAATATAACAATAAAACTTCATTATATTGAAATGTATAACTTTTGTAGACTGCTAAGATAGCAACAGGGTTCCAACCTACTCTGCACCCATATTTTTGGAAGGTGACTATGCAGCTCCACTCATGAGGAGGTTGAGTCTATTTATCCACCTTTGAACCAGGGTGAGAATGAGGATGTTTTATGTGCATTGTACAATTTTGCATGGCAGATTTGACAGTTTATCTCAGGAGGCCTTGTTTATTCATTTTTTTTTTCTGATGCTCACTCTTGGAATCCTGTTTCAGTCATGTGACAAATCCAAGCTATCCTTTTGGATAATTGGAGAGGATATTTGAAGGAAAGGCCAGTTGTCCCTGTTAAAATCATGGTAGACCATTCTACAGCAAATTGTGCCACTAAGATTTAGGGAGCTTAAACAAGATTAAAGCCACCCCAGTCACTAAAATTGACAACAGACTCATGAGGATACGCAAGATATCAAAAGAACTCTAAACCATAGATTCCTATAAAGTAATGAAATCAGCATCATAAGACATTTACTTTGGGGTGTAATGTTACGGAGCAATTGCTCACTGACACAACAGCCAACATTAACAGATAGGAGGGGACTGAGATGTCTTCTGATTCCAATTGTTTGCACCCCTTCAGATATTCAAAGAAATTATTGATGATCACCAATTGGATAATTGTACTTAAAAGTGACCACAAATCAGGTTCTTTCCCAGATAGCAAGGAGAATTTAAAAGGACATCCATATCTGTACAGGTATAACTGGAGACCCTGAATCAGGTCTCTCCACTTCCAGAATTATTTTGTGGGCAGTAATCGAAACACATGTATCAACCCTCCTTTGTGAAAATTTAAGAAAGTTTTCACAATAAGTGAGACAAAGGGATGATAAATACTAAATTGTTTCACTCACCTGTCCTTTCATAGATTTATGATATTCAGAAAAATGGCAGACAGTTTTCTGAAATAGAAGCAATCACATGCCTAGGTGTCACTGGGGGTTGCCAAGCAGTAGTAGGAATATGAGCCAATAAAATAACATAGAACATAAAACAGAGTTTCACATGCTAATGAACATTATCCTTTACATCTCTGCACCAAAATTTCATACTTCAGTAACAACACCCATATCATAAAAAGAAATCCTATTTTAGTAAAGTAATGAATAATCAAAAAATTTCCTTCACCATTTTTATGATCTTCTATGATGGTATGGTCACATCATGTCATATATTTGTAAAATTAGTCTCCTCCTAGACTCATGCTGAAAGGTATATACTGGGCCAACAGTTTTTCCTGTAGTGTCCTAAACCAGAGATCATCCAACATAAGCATTGTGGACAGTGAGATGAAGAAGAGAACAAGATCTTAACAAGGTGTATAAAACCAGATGAGCAGCTATATACAGCACCAGTATGTAAAAGTTGGCATTACTACAAAGATCTTTTAAAGCAAAGATAAATTATGGAATGAGACACAAAGGTGAGAATCTGCATTAAGATGAACATTAAGATTTTATAAATAGTGTTGACAACATGGGTAAAATTTCCACAGGGGTAGGACAGTCCACCACAACTCTTTCATTATAAAAGGAAATACTTGCTTGTGATTTTAAATGTAAATTGTGAAAAAATATCTTCAAGAAATCCATTCTTCTTGTAATGTGCTGTACTTGCCAAGTTGTTTCTCATTCAAGATTGAGAAAAACAGGGAAAGTGGGAAAAAGTACAAAGGGAAGAAATGTTTACTATATGAGAGAGAGAAAGCTTAATAAAGGAAGTTGCTAAAAGTCAAACACATTGAAGATATGTGAAATAAATAAAAGACATTTCCTATTCCCATGTTAACTTCTGGATGCGTCTTTGAATTCTGAAATCAAAAGCACTTCCACATCTTCAGAATTAAAGAGATTTTTAGTACTTCCATTCAAAGACTTTTTTTAGAGCCCCTTTTATATCTCTGTTCCTCAGACTGTAGATAAATGGGTTCATCATAGGGGTGACTATGGCATACATCACTGAGGCTGCTGCATTTGAACCTGTGTTATGTGCACCAACAGAACTAAAGTACACTCCTAGGCTTGTACAATAAAATAAGGAGACCACTGAGAGGTGAGATGCACACGTGGAAAATGCTTTATATTTACCCTGAGCTGATGAGATTGCAAGTATGGAGGAAACAATCTTAGAGTAAGAGAAAAGTATTCCAGCAAGTGGACACACACCCAGCAATCCAGTTGCAAAATAAATCACTGTGTTATTGATGAAGTTGTCAGAACAAGCAAGATGGACCATCTGATTAAGTTCACAGAAAAAGTGTGGGATTTCTAAGTGTGTACAAAAGGAGAGCTGCAACATCATTAAGCTGTGTACCAAGGAATGCAGGGCACTCACGGTCCAGGACCCCATAACCAGCTTGACACAGAGCTGAGGATTCATAATGACCTTGTAGTGGAGGGGGTGACAGATGGCTACAAAGCGATCATAGGCCATCACGGTCAAAAGAAAGTTCTCCAAAACTGCAAAGAGTAAGAAAAAGTACATCTGGGCAAGACAGCCTGCATAAGAAATGATTTTTCTCTGTGTCTGTAAATTCACAAGCATCTTTGGGATGGTGGTGGAGATAAAACAGACGTCAGAAAAAGACAGGTTGGAGAGGAATAAGTACATGGGTGTGTGGAGGTGGGAGTCAGTGATGGTGGCCAGGATGATGAGCAGGTTCCCACAGACAGTGACCAGGTACATGGATAGGAAGAGCCCAAAGAGGAAGGGCTGCAATTCTGGTCCCTCTGAAAACCCCAGAAGAAGTAATTCTGAAATTATAGTTTTATTTCTAGATTCCATGTGGCTGATATAACTAGGAGGAAAGAGAAAAAGAAAATGGCTAATATGCCAAATAGGCATTACAACTCTAGTGTGAAGGCTATAATTTACATTTTACATTCAGGAAATTTATTTCTATATTTTGTTTTTGCATCTGGTCACTAAAGTTAGAGGACTTCTAGTGCCAATTCTGATTGATATTTCTTGTCCCATACTTGGATTTTTTTAATGGCTAATTACAAAGTGAGTCAAAATATATGCCAGGCACTGTCTGGGCAAAGGGAACACAGCACTGACACAAAATTTCCCACAATCTTATGATGGAGAAGAATGCAAATAAATATAAAAGAATCCTATAATCTGTCAACATGTAACTTTCTTTGAAAATGAAAACAGGATCTGGTAAAGAGTTGCCAGTGAAGTGGGGTTGCCATTTTTGCTAGTGTTTAAGGAGATTAGCCAACAAGGTGATAGTTTCACAAAGGCCTCACCAGTGAGACGTCAGGAAACTTGAAGAAATCTGGAGTGTTGTGTGACCCAATGAGAGAATGTCCAAGAACAGGGTAAAGGAGAGGGATTGTTTCAAATTTTCAGGGTCAACAAGGAGCCATTGGTCAGGAGAGAGAAAGATTGAATTGATGAGACATGTCAGAAGGTTTGAGAATGAGGCCTTGTTGCTTCTGGAAATTCAGGACAGAAGGTGTCCCTTAGCCACATGTTTTACCTCTTCTCCTTTATTAACTTGGTCTCCAAGGATTCCTGCAATAGAAATGATTACACTCTTTATTTTCCAGTTATGGATTTACAATATGGAATTTTTATTATAAAGCACACATTTTGGAATATAAGCAAAGGTACCCTTACTCTGAGCACACCAAAAACACACAAATACATAGACATGTACACAAAGCACACAGCAGACACAAAAAGACTCACACAAATATATTCCACGACCTGGACTTTGGTCTCCATGACCCTGGACTTGACTGGCACCTTCACCAGCATGTCATAGACTCAAAGCTCATCATTTCCCACCTGTTTCCCGCTGTCAGATTTTCTCCTGGTGAGATTGTATTTTGTCACTGCCTCCCATAAAGAGAACACGACTTCCTCATTCAGGAATGCCCAGAGTAATTTGTTTGGGAAACTTTGATGTTTTTTATTTTTCTTTTTATTTTGTTTAAATTTTATTGAGATATATTCTCACACCATATATCCCATCCAAAGTATACAGTTATTGGCATACAGTATCATCACAGTGCATGCATCCCCATGACTTATTTTAGAATATTTTCATTACTCCAGAACAGAAATAAGAATAAAAAGTAAGACCCAAATCCTCCCATACCCTTATCCCCCTATTGTTGATTCATAGTATTGTTGTAGTAAATTTTCTAGTTTATGACAGAATATTAAGATATTACTGTTAACTACAGTCCATAATTTGCAATGGCTGTGTTTTTCCCATACATCCTCTTATTATTATTAGGTTTTTGCATTTCATCCCCACAGGAAGATGAAATCTTCTTTCCTGTACTTAATTTGGATGGAAGGTTCATGACAGCCTTTGACTTTTATTGTGTTCCGTATCTTTTTTCCCTGCTGTCCTGTAAATGCCCTTGGGGATATAACAATGTTCAACATACTTAGTCTACTTGGTACCTGAATTAAATAGTAGATGAATCAATACATCTTGTTTAAATGAACAAAATAAAGTGGTTCACTGTAATTTCATTGGTGAATGAAGGAGAAGCAGCAGGAATATGCTGAAAATGTGTAGAGAAGATGCTAGAAGCATAAATTCCATATTCTGAGATGCTTTCTCATTAATGAGACAAAATATATTTCTTCCTAATTTGGATACAATGGTAGAGACCAATAGAATATATCAGAGGGGGACACACATAGTGCAAATACATGCAAAATTATTTTCTGAAGTACTTGTTTGGGTGTGTGCTGTATACATGTCATGTGTGCATCTTGTGTGTGTGTGTTTTGTGTGTATGAGTGTTGTGCATGTGTGTGTGTGTGTGTGCACAAAAGTGCTTTTGTGGATCACAATGTAACAAATGTCTTCCTTATTCTGGGCAATAATTTTTGGAAACCACTTCACTAAAAGCAAGACATGTTTAAAAGTAATGCCAAACCTTACTAATGGGGAAAAAGGTCTTTTGAAAGTACAAAGAGAAAGGCAAGTTTGCAGGGAGAACAGCAAGTCAGCATGGGAGCTTGGACTCCTTCCACTGTAGGGACACAGATGGAGTAGAGGTTCTTGGGGCACAAGTTTTGTCATGGGCTTCAATTCAAGCTATGATCTACCTGTTATTCCTGTGCCTGTCCCATATTTATTAGAATGCACTGACTTTTATATAGTCTCCAGAGCAGATGAAGCAGGTTCCTTTTTCACCCTCCTTTCATTCTTTCTTTATTTTCCTTGGGCTTTGGGTTTTGATCTGTTTTTTTAACAATACAATGGATACAAACTAGTCCTCATTCTGTACCTCATACAAAATGCAAAGGAATTAATTCCCAGACCATTCTCTACAAAAACTGTGCAAACAATGACTATCTACCACTCAAATTCATATTACTTCCTATGATGTATCCCTGAAGATATTTTTTCACATGCACTTAGTTCATTGAACTCTAACTACTCCAGTATATTGTAAAATCTAATGATCAGAGACCACATTAGCCTTGTTCACATGAATGTTTCCACAGAGATTTATAAATATCTGTGCATTTCTATAGAAACACATTTTAAATACGTTGTAAATGAATACATTAATATATTAGCCAGAAAACCAAGCTGGGTGTTCTCTCATCTCTGGGTTGTGCTGCATTGACTCACAGACAACCTCAGATAAAAATCTTGGAGTCCATTCTCCCTGACATTTCCCTGAAGCCTCTACTGGGTTTTACAGCTCACCTGGATGATACCTCTGAGAGGAAGATCTCCTTGTAAATGTCTGAATTCCCTCTTGGGTGTTTGGAGTAGAGATTTAAGGGTTGTCCACAAACAAGACAGTTGGGTGTAGTGAGACATCAGTACCCAAGCCAGACTTAGGTTCTCAAAGAAACAACCATCTCCCATTTAACCCAGGTATGCACAGGATGAGGGACAGCAGAGGAAGTTTTATTTTCAGCCTTCTTTTAGCTGCTCTTCAGCACATTTCCCTCTGTTCCTCATTAGCACATTTCCTTGTTGCTTCACCCCTGATACATCATTTCCACTTGAGACACTGGTTTGGGAGAATGAAAATGATCCCTGCTCACTCTCTATTCCCAAGATACCAGATTGCAACAGGTGAATCCAGCACGTCACTCCTACTTCTTATGGATTCTACAGCCTTCGCTAGGTCTCAGATTTTATCACCTTTCCCAACTTTTGAATTAAAGTTTTCATGATGTCTAGAACTGATGAAGCCTTCCTCACTAGTCCCTTGGATTTCCAATGTACTTATGTGGAGTGAGGATACACTCCCTGTTTTTCTCTACAGAGTGTTGATTTTTCTTCAGCAAGGTGAATGGTGCTCCTGGGATGTGAAACAATTAGTAGTCCTTCTTGGTTTGACTTATTGATGTTTTTTTCTCATCCATTTGGAATGTCCTGCTTGTAATGCAAGACAAGGCATGCCATTTAGCCCTCTATGTTTTGTTAATTAAAATAGATACATTTTATCACATTAGGTAACATAAACAGTGTTTAATATTTTGATAGGGATTGTCTTATTTACTTATAAATATCCATTCTATAAGAGCAATACTGCTATATAAAGCCAATTCTACATTTGCATAAATATGTAGGATTGAAGTATTAAGTAACTACTTAATGTACAACTGAGTCAGTGCTGGGACATTGTTGGGAACTGTAAAGTTGTTTCCAGTCACTCAGCCAGTTGTTCTCATTGATGGGGAATCTAGCTCCTGGAGCATTACAAAAATGCCAGTAGATATTTGTGTTTTATCAATTGGCAAGGGAGGGATACCAATAATATCCAGTGGAAACAGACAATGGATGCTGCTAAACATCCTACAAATATCTCAATAATATATTGGGTTCAAGTGAAATCTTCCTTAGATGGTTTTTAGGTTTGTTTTACTTTTACTTTTTAAATTTAGTTATTTTATTATGGTAACATATATATCATGTAAAATTTGATATTTTAACTATATTTAGGTGTATAATTCTGTGACTTCAATTATTTTTGCAATGCTGTGCTACTATCTTCACCCCTATACTAAAACCTTTCATCACTAAAATCAGAAGCTCTTACTTATTAAGTAATAACTCTACATTCTCCCTCCCCCAATCTCATAGCCTAATATGATTTCTGTTTCTATGAATATGTTTAATATCCAGAGATGAAAACAAAGAGTCTAAACAATAATGAATAGATTAATGAATTATGGTGTATTAATACAATGGAATAATACAAAGACAAAAATAAATTTCTGATACGTGCTACAACATGGATCAAACTTGATTATAGATGCTTATTTTGGCACTGCTTCTACATCATTCTTGGCAGACACTTCTTTTACATGGAATCAGGAAACCAACAGAGCTTCCAATATTTATCCTCATGGGACTTTCTGAGAAACCAGAGATGTGGTCCATTCTCTTTGGGCTGTTCTGTGTACCTGGCCATGTTCAAGGGGAACCTGCCCATCATCCTGGCCATCATCTCAGAATCCCAACTGCACACATCCATGGGTTTATTTCTATCCTAACTGTCATTTGTGACATCTGTTTCATCTCCACATTGATCCTAACATGCTGTGGGATATCCAGCATTTCCTATATTAAATGCATAAGCCAGATGTAATTTTTCACATTTTTTTCCCATTTGAACAATGTGCTTGACCTATGATGGCATTGTGGCCATTGTCACCACTTGTACTACAGAGTGACACTGAACCACCAGCTCTGTTCCCTGTTCCTTCTCATTACCTGGCATGTCAACATTCTTGAAAATTTGTTGTCTTGTGGCATCTGTTTGTGCAGTCATTGAAATCCCTCAATATTTCTGTGAATGCCTGGAAGTAATATAGCTCACCTTCTCCAAAACACTCATCAGTAACCCAGTGATGAATATTACAACTGGCTCTTGCCTGTTTGCATTCACTGGAGCATTGTTCTCTTATTCCAAGTTTCTCTCCTCCATTCTGATAATTTCATTAATCAGGGGAAGTATAAAGCTTTTTCCACTGTGTACCTCACCTCTTTGTTTTCTCCATGTTCTATGGTATAGACCTTGTGATATACCTGAGCTTTACTACCACACCAACTTCTAGGACAATTATGGTGGCCTCAGTGATGTACAAACAGGTGCCACCCCAATGTTTGAGGAAGGTGGGGCTAAGAAGGTGGTCTCTCCAATGTGAGAATATGTTGGAGCACTCACCCCAGAATTTTCAGAGAAAATGGCTGCCACAAAGGCCCTTATAAAGGGTTGGACTCCTGCTTTCTCACACCTCAAGGATAAAATATATGTGTAAATGAGTCTCAGACTTTGAAATCTAATGCAGTTTGCCCTGCAGACTTTAGTAACTAACTGCTGTGATCCTGTGAACCCTGAGTCCTTTCAATTTCTCCCTATGGGAATGGAAATGTTTGTATCTTATGAATGTCCCTTTGTATATGGGAAGCAGATAACTTTTTCTAGGTTTCACAGGTCCACAGCCAGAATGGAGTTTTGCTTTAGGACAAGAACACACATGTGACTAATTTTGATGGGATTTTGTAAATACCTATCGCTACTGAAAGGATTTAAGCTTCTATGATACTGTGATGGAATGAATGCATTTTTGTATATGGAAAGATCATGTCCTTTCATGGTCCAGAGGGTGGAATGTGCTGGTTTGGATGTAGTGTGCCTCCCAAAAATGCCATATGCTTTAATGCAATCTTGTGGGGGCACATATGTTAGTGTTGATTAGGTTGGAACCTTTAGAATGAGCGTTCCATGAAAACGTGACTCACCCAAAATTGAGTGACAATTTTGATTATGGTGTGAACTTTTGATTAGATTATATCATGGAGACATGGCCCTACCCATTCAGTGTGAATCTTGGTTAGTTTACTGGAGACCTATAAGAGCTCAGATAGAAGGAGCTCATTGCTGTATCTGAGGGAGACATTTTGGAGATGGCAATTGAAAGCAGACTTCTGCTAGCCCAGAGTTTGCTCCAGAGAAGCTAAGGGAAATGAAACCCTGAGTTTGCCCTGTGATATACTAAGTCAGGACTCCCAGGTGCTAACAGAGCTACATCCTGGGGTAAAGAACCAAGAATGCACAGCAGCTGAGAGCTGGAACACAACCTGGGTTCAGCCATTGCCAGCCACATGCCTTCCAAGCTAACAGAGGTTTTCCAGATGCCAATGGCTTTTCTTCAGTGAAGGTATACTCATGTTGATGTCTTAATTTGGACATTTTCATGGCCTTTGGATGGTAAAATTGTAACCAAATAAACACCGTTTATAAAAGACCATCCACTTCTGGTATTTTGGATAATGGCAGCATTAGCAAACTAGAACATACACTGTGATCACCCCTGTGTGGAACCCTTCATCTGCAATCTTAGGAAGGGGGACATTCAGGCAGCACTTGGTAATTTCTTACAAGGGCAGCTGTCATGCACTGCTGTGGCCATATGAGTACTGTCCTGATTATCAGACCTCCAAACATTGGGAGGCATTTCACAAGTATCTTTTATGTATGCAATCATCAGTATAGCTTCCTCTAATTTTGGAATACTTATAACTTAGTTTTCATTTTGACCATTTATGAGGTTACCATTCAATCTGGACTGGCTTCTAATGAAAATTTGGCTAACAGGTCATTTCTGGCCCATAGCCTATTTTGTATAAAAAGTTTTATTGTCATAGCCCCATGCTCATTCATTGATGTTTTGAGCCTGGCTGCCTACTTGCTACAAAATGAGGGTTGAGTAATTGCCCTAGATATAATCTGGCATGCAAGGCAAAACATTTTCATTCTGACCTTTTGCAAAAAAAAACCTTCTTCACCTCTGGATTAAAGTATTAAGTTCTCTTCTCTTCTAGATTTTAAGCTCATATGACACCAATGAAAAGTAGTGATAATGTGAAATATACCACCAAAATCCCTTCTCACAGTTCATACATGTGAATAGGAAGGTTTTATCTAAATTTGACATACAAATGACACATAATTGATCCTTAATGTAATAAGCTAATTATTAATCCCATTAAAGGGGAAACCCTTTCATTTTTAATCTCCTTAAGTTCTCTGCCTAGCAAACTCTCTGAAATCATAATAATTTCATTATGTTAATAAAATTCTACTAATCTATACAAATTCTGCATACAGAAGCTGAACTAATAAATCTCTGATTCTAGAAAAATGCTTAAGTATTTTGAAGTTAAATGTCAGCAAAATTATGAATAATGCCAGAAAGGAAAGCTTCATTATTAAATGGCAAACTCAAAATCATGCATGTCTTAAAGCAAAGGCATTGTTATCAGCAATAACAGGACTTGCACATACCTGCAAGGACTGAATGAATGGTAAAGTTATTGGTAACAAATCTGTGGTTAGATAGTGCCCTTCTAACTACAATGGAGAAGTGATAGCACAGTCCAGTCAATTGATGCACCGCTGACAACACAAATGACCTTTCTTCATTCTGTGTCAAAATCAGCTTCCCTATGATATCTATGTCCTGTGTAGTCTTTGAATAAATAGCACCATTTTTTTCATGTCCCATGGAACTGCTCATCACCATTCAATGACAGCTGTTGTTTCTGTTTCCAACTCTGTGAACCTTCACTGCTCTATAGATAGGAGAAGTTCATCTATTTATAATGTCCTGTTCCACTAATATCCTCCATATTGAATCTGGTCTGTTGCACTTTCTTCTAAATTGTTGGATGTAAGAGTGGAATTTATCACCCTAGGTGTGTAAGGTGTAATAATCCTCAAACTCTCTTCTCACACTGGATAATCCGCAGGTCAAGACTGTCAGGCATATGTGTATTTTTGAGTTTGTACATGGGAGTGTGTGTTGCGAATTTGTGCGTGCATATATTCAGAAGCCATATGAAACATAAACATTAATAAGTGAAATGGTATAATACTAAATTTCATATTGTTTGAGGGACATGGTCAGTGGGGGCGCTGAATCAAAGGAGAAAGAACTTTGTGAAAGAAATATTCAGAATTGAAATGTCACACAGTAGTTAATTAAATAATGAGGAGTATTCGCTATTAATGCGTCTATAGTGATGTGGACAGTTACATGTTGGTGTATTGTTAAAGGTAGTTGCAAGATATGGAGACCAATAAAGCCTAACCATTTCCAAATATGGTGGAAGTAGTGGTTTCTGAAGCAATAGAATTCAGATTTATCCTGGGAAGCAGAAGGGACAACTTTTCCTAATGGATGGATAAAAGGAGGTAATATCTCAGCAGATACACAGCACAGCTCCATGAAGAGGAATATTGGGAAATCCATTCAGCATACCTTCTGAGAGGGAATGGAATGATTTGACAGTAAGTTGACATGATTAGCATTAGGAGGATATGATGGATGTCCTGCCAAAGTGTGTGAGTTGGAGAAGTAGTTGAGGAAACCAGGAGGCAGTGATAGAATCAGGAAAAAGAGCCCACATTCTGACAGACACCAGAATCTAGAGATGGGAAGACAATTGATGAGGGCTGTGTAAGGAGAGTAATATACTGGAGGTCAGGACTCAGTAAGATGATAAGTTCCAAGTGACTTTTTCTAAGATCTGGCCATGCCTCAGGGACTCTAAAGTACTTTTTAATGCACCCCTATTATGCTCTTCTTTCCTCCTTTCAAACATTCTTCATTTTCCTCCTTTCCTTCTATGTACCTCTTATCTTCCTTCCATCCTTCTTTCATTCCTCTTTCCCTCCTCCTTTCTTCATACTTCCTTCCCTTCTTTCTTATTTCTGCCTTCCTTTGTTTATACCCTCCCTTACTCCCTTCCTTTTTCCCTTCCTCTACCCCATATATATATATGCATATATACATATATATACACATATATATATACACACACACACACATATATATATATACATACACCTTCCTTTTTTCATCCAAGCTAAATCCCATGGTCTATGATAATCAGGATTTTCCTTAAACCCTCACCTTCCTTGTCCCATTTCACATCACTGTACCCTCCTGGCAGAAACTCTGCACTGCTGAATTTTAATTCTCCACATTCCCTGTGCCTTCATATGTGCCCTTCAAAGTAGCTGGAAACAACTCACAACCACACCAAGTGGATTAATTATAAATTCATTATCACAAACCACAGAGTTTGCTGATGCTATTAAAAAATACAATCTTTTCATGGTCCACATAAGTTTTCAACTCCCTAGGTGACAGTTCCATGCTTTCTGTGTCTTCAATCTTCAAAGCTGACACAATACTTCATTGCTGTTTATACACACACCATTTGCTCTGTGACTCTGGGGATTTTTTCATGAATTCTGAATGGTTGTGGCCTCTTGACTTGTTTTCAGAAAAAGAGGAAGCATGGTGTGCCCTTTCAAAACCTTCAACTCATGAAGCATGTGTGCTTCCTCTCACACTTGACAACCAGCTTCCCAGGCAAGGCCATCCTACAATGGTCCTCAGCTGAGAAATCAAAATATGAGTGAGCAATGCCTGGGGGAGCAGAAATGACTACAAATACAAGAAGACCTCAGCCAAGACTATAAAATCCACCAAGCTTACCAGGAAATAAGCCTCTGCATGTTGTTATTGTTGATTACACAGCATTAGGAAGCCAACATACTTAGTTTTCCCATTGAGAGTAATTTGCAAGTACATAGAGAGGGAAACTGGATATGTCAAAAGGGACTTTTTATTTCTTACCAAATATAAGTGTCTGTGATTATACTAAAAGGAATAAATTATGCATAACAAGTGTAAATAAAGCATGCAGATATTTTGGAATTGGTTATTCATTCTCCACAATGCACAGTGGTTTCTACCATGATAATGTATTGGTCCCTGTACTCTGCTTTCTCTAATGGCATGTGGATGGAGGTGCCTCATGCCATTTCTGAGCCAAGCTCCTAGGGGGTCTTAGGCATTTTCATTTCTTTCTCAAGACTCACCCATTTCAATAAGAAAGCTGACCCTGGAAGCCCATGAACTAGACACAGCAGCAGAGGCCCCCAACTGACCCACAGCTTGCAGTAGATCTGCCCAAACTCCTGTAGCAGGAAATGAACCATCCCCACCAGTAAATGTGAGAAGGTGTACCTGTACCCACAGGTCTGAAAGAGCAGGTAACTTAGCAAATGCTAACATGTGCCAGGTACGGATAACCTGCAAATCTACACTAATTTTATTCTTATCGCTGGATAAGGAAACTTAGCTCAGTGATCCCAAGTCTGTCCTTCAGTCACTGGGGTGTTCAGTGTGGCTATAACATAATCCAGGTGATCGTTACTCCTTATGATCAGCAAGGATCTCCAAAGTGCTGTACCCAGGAATATTAGTAAGTGAATTGCTCTTCTGGCTATCATAGCCACTAGCTCAAAACCAAAAGCCAGCACTTTGTTAGGTTTCTGCTCACCCTCTATGGAGCTCAGATGTGAAGTTCTTGGTGGCAAAAGGAGCAGCAATGCTGAGAGGAGGAGTTTCAGCAGGTGGAGGATCTGACAATTAAATGATTCTGGGCTGGTGAGTCAGGGCAGGGCCTGAGGGATGTGACCATTGTGGAAACTCAGTAAGTGAATGTCA
This sequence comes from Choloepus didactylus, assembly GCF_015220235.1. Lineage (NCBI taxonomy): Eukaryota > Metazoa > Chordata > Mammalia > Pilosa > Megalonychidae > Choloepus > Choloepus didactylus. The sequence goes on along the minus strand of NW_023637607.1, from coordinate 7,472,200 downwards.
CTAGAGAAAAAGAGGCATGTGATTTCTGTCTTTAATTTTACAGTGTCCTCTGTGATATTCCAGCTCTTTTGTCTGAACATACTCTAAGTTTGGGGTTAGCCAACTATAGCCCATTGGCCATCTCCCACTTCAAGACTGTTGCAAAAAGTTTTATTCCAACACATTGTATGGCCTTCATGGGGTCTAAAAGATATGTCTGCATCCTATTGCTCCCCCTGAGAACAATAATTGATAACTTAATTGGAAAAAAAATATCTTTACAGATATAAAGTGAAGGATCTCTTGATATATTTATCCCAGCTTATCCAAGTGGATCCTAAATCTAGCCTCAAGTGTCCTCATAAGGGAACCATAGGGTAGATAGACAGAAGGAAGAGGAAAAGACCTGGTGAAGACAGAAGCAGAAATTGGAGTGTTGCAGCTACAAGTCCATGATCTCCAACAGTCACCAGTATCCAGAAGAGGAGAAGAAAGATTCAATCCAGTAGGTTTCAGATGGAACATGTCCCTGAAGGCACCTCTTTTTAGAATTTGGACATTAAGAAATGTGAAAGAATAAATTACAATTGCTTTAAGGCACACAATTTATGATTATTTGTTACATCAACACAGGACACTAATCTACACTACCACCTCATGTCTGTGCTATTATCCACAGCTGTGCTCACATACAACACAGGGATAAGTGGTTGGAAAAGAGAACATGTGTTTATAAAGCCTAAAATATTTACTGTCTACCCCATTACATAAAATGACTGCTGACCCATTCTCTAAGTTCTTGTCAGGAACTGATATTATATCCAAAGTTGTCTCCCAAAGTAAAAGAATACTCTGAATATTCTACCTGGTTTATAGACAGATAAAATATTTTCAGTAAGTTGGAATTAAATATGTGTTTATCCCACATACAAAGACTGAATAACTGGACCTGGGGGACATGTGTTTTGAAAGATCTTTCTTTTTAACCATAATTGAGCCTCTTTTAAACCCCCCAAAATGGAATACCCAACCAGCTTCTCTAGGGTCTGCCAGTGTTTACACTAGATGTTAGGATGAAAGTTTAGGGAGGATCCTGTGTGGGTTGAGTGTGGACAGGGGTCATACCCATCTCTGAGTCATGTGTGGGGACTCAGTGTTATTTACAGAACATTAGGGCTCCTTGAATGGTCCTTGTGGTGATCCCTAGTGGTGATGGCATATTAGCAGGGAGAGGTCTTTTTCAGGAGGAATGGCAACACTGATAGGGACAGAATATGCATTCAAAACTGAAAACCCATAGCGGGAATTTAGGCAAAAATAATTACTTTTTTTTATTGCCCCTGGGCCTCCAGGGAACACAGTCACTGAGCAAATAGGGTTTAAAAAAAATTACGTTTAATGAGTTGCTCTGAGAAATCAACCTCTACATCTCCAGAGACAGTAAATTGTCTCACGTGCAGGTCACCAGCCATAGGATAACAACACCCTCACTGAGGTTGAGAAAAATGTCCTTCCACTGCAGAGAACTAGCAAAGCATACCACCTCCCTGCCTTTCCTGCATTCAGTATCCAGAGTAGGACATTCCAGCAGAGCCAAAATCATCCAGTCATGGTGTTGTGAGAAACCAGGTATTCTGGTAAGTCTTGTGTTCATGAAGGTTTGGGAGAAGAAAAGCTGCTATTAACAGTGTCTTCCTGGGAACAGAGATGAAGAGTGAGTTAATAAGGAAGAGAGTACATTTGTAAAGCAATCACTGGCACAAGTATTGGTTACAAGTTTTGTAGCATCTGTAATATTAAAACAGTCTACTTTCCTAATAGAAGCATGATGTTTCCATATATCAATGCAGAAAAAGGCATTGATTTCTATGATTCCCTTGAAAAGTGCACACTGTGTGACATAATGAGCAACATCTTCAGCCCATAAACTTCAAGAAACCCCATCATGAATTTCAAATTTCCTAAAGTATTTCTTACTGTGGGCTGAAGATCTCACCCACAGGAACTTCCTCTCAAGGGGACAGGGTCAGGGACACTATATCATGGCCCTGACACCCAAACATAATAAATAAATTAGCAGGAAACCATCACCTGAGTAACAGTGCAGCACCCAACTCAGTGACAAGAGCCCTCTGACTCACTGGTAGTAAAGCATTAGAAATGCACCACCCAAATTTGAAAACAGTTTCCTCTAATATAAACATAATTTTGATGGATTCAGTTAAGTCAACATCTGATCCTGCTTTTATTTGCAGTTGAAATTGAAGGGTTTGCCAGTGCATAATTCAAGGGGTGTGACTTTTAAGCAGCAATCATATATGAGTTGGATAAATAAACTTTCCCTCTATAATATTTGTAGTCTCTTCACAGGACTATCAGGTCATGGAGGTGCTGCATGTGGAGCTGGAGATAACCACATGATATCTTTGGTGAAGCAATGATTTCCCTTGTTTGGGGTCCACATTCAGGAGATCTAAGTGGTGGTGGTGGTGAGATGTTCCTGCATGTTCTAGGTGAGGCTGGGTGTGTTCAGGAGGCATCTCCATATCAATGAATCAAGGCATTGGGTCCCAAAGACCTTTGAACCAACACCTGTCAAATTCCCTCTGGGTTTGGAGAAATGGCAGCTCTTTGGCTCTGTCAATATTTACTTGCAGAATTGTGTACAGGAAATGATTTGTGAAAGAATACTCCTGAAAGATGAAGATGTCTTGTACTTGGGATTCAATCACTGGGCATAAACATGCACCATGTGATTTAATGAGAAAACAAAAATTTCTATTTCTTTGGACCACTTGCTCCTCTTAAGGTAAAGTGCCCACAGACTATGGGAACACTACAAGAAATGAGAATTTGACTGCTGAAGCTGAAGACTGCAGATAATACCTGATGCCCTTTATTTACAGCCCTTTCTAAAAATAATGAGATTTAAATCACTTGTGACACCCAGAGACATCACACTGGGGTAACTGGGCACATAAGCACCTCTGCACTGTCTACTTCTTGTTTAGAAGAGAAAGGGGTGGAGGAAAAGGAGACTGTGGGGAGCACTAACTCCCAAAAGACAGAGGAATAAAAAGAGGTGGGAAAGACCCATGTGTTAAGATTCCTGTACCTTTTAAGTCCCTAGCTCTGGGTGATATGTTGTTACTGCATTCCATTCTCTCTCAACTCCAGGCTTGCTCATTCACAAACTCTTTGTCAGAGGTTTTCTCTTCCTCCTCAGCTAGAACCTCCATTCTCTGTTGTGTTTCTCTTTATTTTGCCTCAAGTAATCAGTCTCCACTCTCTCTCATTACTTAGTGTCCCTGTCTCACAAGTGAGAACTCACACATTCATTCCTTCATGTATATATCCATTTATGCATTCATAAACCCTATTTATGTTACAGGGTTGTGGGATGATACAATTAGATAATGCTTAAAATGATGCATTTTTCATTAGGCCAGTAAAGAATCATCCTCCCAATGAATACAATCTACTAGTGTTACTGGTAATTGAAAAATTCCCTTGTTAGTATTCAGACAGGAACCCTTTTCCCATTCTTAGTACTAACTGCTCATTGCAGTACATATTAAATATTGTGGTATGTTTTGAGGACATTCACATGCCAACTTCATTTATTAGTTTTTGTAACTTAAGTGTGATATTTATCAGGGTTTTCAGTTGTCAGACATCATATGTATGAGATCATTTGCATTTCCAACATAGACTTTTCTAAATTCTAATTGGTATCCCCTAATGCTTGTGAGAATATCTTCAATTCCCCAGGTGGGGAAGTTTAATATTATCACATTTTCCCCCAGTCACTCAAGGGGGACTTTCAAAATACATTTTATTTCCTGCCCAAATTACTCTGGGATGTATCAAACCAAAGCTGATCTCACCCACATTCAAGGTTCCATGTAATTATGGTATTTTAATAAAATAATCATACAAGGTAAATTGTACAGGGTGCAACACAAAGTATAGATTCTGCTCCAAATAAACATCTCTTCCTTTGGTACCACATGGAAGTTGAAGTTTTAAAACACAGTCTGTATCATCCTTAAACCTTTAGTCTATTTTACCTTAGTCCTAACTAAGTCCGTTTCATCCATATTTCTTATTGAAATCTGATACATTTTTGAGCTTTGTTGACAGTTGCTATATGTATTAACGCTGACAGTCATAGCTGCAAAACTCTAATTCTGACTCTTTTGTGTCACACAGATACCTGAAGTTACAGGAACCAACTAGGGTATACACAAACAGCTGAGCATCTCAGATTTTAGAAACAGCCATTATAACACAGGAATAGATGTAACTGCTGTAAAAGTTTACAATTAAGGAGCCTTAACAATAAGCCTTCACCTGATAGACTTTGCTTTAAAATTCAATTCTCTGCAGGGGTATTCGCCTACCCCACCTCAATGGTTGCTAACATGACCACAGACATAGGGGACTGGTGGGTTTGATGGGTTGAGCCCTCTACCATAGGTTTTACCCTTGGGAAGACAGTTGCTGTAAAGGAGAGGCTAGGCCTCCCTATGGTTTGTGCCTAAGAGCCTCCTCCCGAATGCCTCTTTGTTGCTCAGATGTGGCCCTCTCTCTCTGGCTAAGCCAACTTGAAAGGTGAAATCACTGCCCTCCCCCCTACGTGGGATCAGACACCCAGGGTAGTGAATCTCCCTGGCAACGTGGAATATGTCTCCCGGGGAGGAATGTAGACCTGGCATCGTGGGATGGAGAACATATTCTTGACCAAAAGGGGGATGTGAAGAGGAAATGAAATAACCTTCAGTGGCAGAGAGATTCCAAAAGGAGCCGAGAGGTCACTCTGGTGGGCACTCTTACGCACACTTTAGACAACCCTTTTTAGGTTCTAAAGAATTGGGGGTAGCTGGTGGTGGATACCTGAAACTATCAAACTACAACCCAGAACCCATGAATCTCAAAGACAGTTGTATAAAAATGTAGCTTATGAGGGGTGACAATGGGATTGGGAAAGCCATAAGGACCACACTCCACTTTGTCTAGTTTATGGATGGATGAGTAGAAAAATAGGGGAAGGAAACAAACAGACAAAGGTACCCAGTGTTCTTTTTACTTCAATTGCTCTTTTTCACTCTAATTATTATTCTTGTTATTTTTGTATGCATGCTAAGGAAGGGTGTCAGGGATTGATTTAGGTGATGAATGTACAACTATGTAATAGTACTGCGAACAATCGAAAGTGCGATTTGTTTTGTATGACTGCATGGTATGTGAATATATCTCAATAAAATGATTAAAAAAATTCAATTCTCAGAGTTTGGCCATTATAGTTGGTCCATATTAGCAAGGCATTATAATATTTGTCTTTTCATTTCTAGTTTATTTCACTCAACATTCTATCCTCAATGTCCATACCTCACAATTTCTTTCCTTCTTGTAGCAGTTCAATATTCCATTGTGTGATATATATATATACACACAGCAGTTCACTATTCTGTTCATAAGTTGATATACCCTTAGGCCACCTCCGTAATTGCAAATTGTGAATACTGCTGACAGAAACATCAGTGTGCAGTGTCCACTCATGTCCCTGCTATCAGTTCTTCCAAGTCTATACCCAATAACAGGGTTGCAGGACTCTATGGCAACCCTATTCTTAGCTTTCTGTAGAACCACCACACTGCCTTCCAGATGGGCTACACCATTCACCTCCACTGGGAATCTGCTCTTCATCTTGGCAATCATCTCAGACTCCCACCTCCACACACCAGTGTAATTCTTCCTCTCTAACCCATGTTTCATTGACTTCAAATATGCCTCAACCACTATCCAAAAATGTTGGTAAACCTCCATATTAAGGATAAAGTTATTATCTATGCAGTCTGCCTAATCCAGATAACTTTTTTGTTGTTTGGGGATGCCTAGACAATTGACTCCTGACTGTGATGGCCTATGACTTCTTCATGGCCATCTGTCACCCCTGGTACTACATAGTCATCATGAATCCTTGGCTCTGTGGATTGCTGGTTCTGGGGTCCTGGTGCCTAAGTTTCACTGTCTCCCTGACCCAGACTGTGACAATGTTGAGGTTCTCCTTCTGCACATGCACAGAAATCCCATACTTTTATTGTGAACCTTCTGAAGTCCAGAAGTTCATCTGTCTGACACCTTCTTCAATTACATATTGGCGTATATTGAAAATTGAATTCTGGTTTTGATTCCTTTAACTGGAATATTATGTCCTTTTTCTAAGGTTGTCCCCTATATTCTGAAACTTCCTCAGCTGAGGGGAAATATAAGTCTTTTTCTACATGTGGGTCTCAACTGCTAGTTTTCTCCTTGTTCTATGGCACTGGCCTTGGGGTCTACCTGAGATCTGCCAGTACACCATCTTCCAGGACCTGTCTGGTGGTCTCAATGACATACACTGTGGTCATGTCCATGCTGAACCTCTGCATCTACAGCTTGAGGAACAGGGACATGAAGCGGGCTCTGGGGAGGCTGCCATCCAGGATGGCCTTCTTCAACTAATATTCTTGTTGGATGAATATCATGAGTAGCAAGGTTGAAACAATTGAGAGACCTTCTCAAAGGTCTTGGATATGTCCATGCTTCCGTTTATCCTCAACTATTTTTGGCATCAACATTACTTATCATGCCACAATTTTGAACATTTTAAGATACCAGTTCATCAGGACAAGCTTCAAGTACAAATTATAACCAGCAGAGCAAATCAAACCCTCCACTTTTTTTGAAAATAAAGTTTTATTGAAACATATCAACACCTGTTAATTTGCCTATTGTTTCTGACTTCCCATTATGAAGACAAAGTTGCACAAATGTCAGAGACCATCTTGTCAGCAAAGCCTAAAACATTTACAATCTGGCTCTTTGAAGGAAAAGCTTACCAATCTGTGATTTACTGCGTTGTCCTCTCCTGTGTTTTAAATGTATATTTTTAATTATATCCAGACACCCAAAATTTTCCTAAAGATAACATGAAGTTCTCCATTAAACTCTTTTCTCATGATTGATACATATAACAAGAACCATTTTCTGAGTATGAAGTAGAAAAACAAAGAATTAATGTTCCCAAAATAAATCTAAATAGTAATTTCCATGACACCTTATTCCTGTTTTTGTGTGGTGAAGGAAAGCTCAATAAATTCTAGATGAGTGAATGAATCTTAGATCATCTCTACAAATGCTGAGTAAGTTAACTGCATTAATAAAGTCTGGAGCTAGAAAAATTCTCAGCTATTTGTCATTAAGCTTCATGTGGATTACATGTAATGCCTTGATGCAAAGGCTTTGTTGTGAGATGATGACTTCATGGTCTTTCCGCATGTTGTGCTCTCCTATTGTCCCCATTGTTGAAAGTGGGCTCCCTTCTCTAAAATAGTATGAGATGCTGAGCGCACAATACCTGAGACTGGACTGATGAGATGTACAGCAGTTTATTAGTCAGTTATACCAATAGGTCTAGAGAGGAGGGCTCCCCCACCATGAAAATCTGTATGGAGGTTGCTCTTGGGAGCAGAGTGAGCCAGCTGCAGTACTGGAGGAAAGCTCTGTAGTATCAGGAGGGTGCAGTGCCCTTCAGTTACTGGGAAATGATATAATTGATTTGTTTCAAAAATTCCATGGGCTGGCAATGAAATGAAACACATTGGATTGAGGACTGGGTGGAATGCAGTTTACCCAGCTAATATGGGGTTTGAATTAGGGAAAGTGAACTTCCTGTGCAGTTGGAGCCATATCAGGCAAGAGCATGGGAGCTTAAGGTCTTTGGGATCCTGTTAAGCTCCAATATGTTGAGGCAGCATTTGAGATTTTATGCATTTCAGTGAAAGCATGTTAAAGCAAGTGGAGTGTTATCAGCTATAAGGGGACTGGTGAATAAGAGTGTTGGACTATCCATCATACTGTAGGAAAACTCATTCTTTACTCAGTCAATACCAGTTTCTCTGCAACATCAATAACCTACTAGTTCTTTGGATGGAATGTGTCAGTTTAACCATCCTTTCATGGAAACACCTGTCTAAACTCTTGGATGATATTTCTTGTTTCTGTCTCCACCTGCATGAGTCTCCAATACTCCTTTAAATATAAGATTTCCTTCATCTATAATTTCTTGTTCTGTTGATGTCTGCCATATAAACTTTGGCCTGTAGTTGTTACTTCTAAACTGTGGTACACAATAGTGTACCTAATATTCCAGATGTGCACTGATAAGCACTGAATGTGCTTCCCACACCCTGTTTGTGCCAGTTTGGATAAATGATGTTCCCCAAAATTTTCATGATTTTGTAACCCAGTCTTAGGGTGGAAAATTTTGATTGAGTTTTTCCATGGTGATGTGGCTCACCCAAATGTGGATGATAACTGAATTATTTCCATGGATGTGTGGCCCCAACCATTCAGTGTGTGTCTTGATTAGTTCACTGGAGTATGTAAGAGAGAAGCTAACAGCTGACACAGACACAGACTCTTGCTGATGTTTTTGAGATTCATGGAGACATTTGGAGATGCTAGCTCAGAGTTTGCTCCAGAGAAGCTAAGAAAGGACACCAATGCTTAGATACACAAGATCTGAAGGAGCTAAGAGACAAAAGCCCAGAGACATTTTTGGAGAAAGGCATTTTGAAACCATAACCCAGGAGCAGAGGATTAGTAGATGCCAGCCACAGTCCTTCCCAGCTGACAGAGGTATTCCAGATGCCTTCAGCTCTTCTTCAGTGAAGGCATTCTCTTGATGCCTTAGTTTGGACCCTTTTGTGGTGTTGGAACAGTTAACGTGTAACCAAATAAGCCACCTTCATAAAAGCCAATGCATTTGTGGTATTTTGCATAATGACAGCAGTAATAAACTCAAACACTGGAAAATAATTTCCATGGAAATTATCTAATCAGAGTTATCACCTACAGTTGAGTGGGTCATATCCCCATGGAAATACTCAAACAAAGAATTACAATCTAATCAACACTAATGTCTGTCATGCAAGATTTCATCAAAGATAATGATGTTTTGAGGGACATACTACATTCAAACTGGCACAGGGTGCATCAACCAATAAACAGAATGATGAACCATGTTATATACATGCAAAAGAATACCTAACCACAGCAAGAAGAAATGAAATTTTGAGGTATGCAACTAGGTGAATGGAACTTCAGGACAGTATGTTGATTGAAATAAGCCAGAATTAAAGAGACAAATATTATAATGCCTCACTTATACAGACTAACTACAATGTTCAAACTCTAGGAATTGAATCTGATGGTGTAGGTTATCAGGAGGAAGTCTTATGATAAAGGCTGCTAGAGTGTAATCTCTTACAAACATCACATCTATTCATGAGTTGTAGTGGTTACCTCTAAATTCTGAGATGTGGAGCTGTTCATGTATAAACTGGTCAGTACCGGGAATTTTCTGTAGTTATGTTATACCTGAGACTAAGATGCAGAGTTCAGCAGCTATGACTTTCAGCATAACCCCATACAACAAATGTTAGGGTCAGAAAAAGAGATCAGACTTCAATTAGAGACATGAATGAAATGGTCTTGATTAGAACTAAGGTAAAACAGATTAAAGGGAAAAGGATGATATTGTCTGTGTTTTAAAACTTCAAATTCTGTGTGAGAAGAAAGGAAGAGATGTTTATTTCGTGAAAAAATAAATAATTTAACTTGTTTGGTCAGTTTATTCTAACACCATAATTGCATGGAACCTTGAATAGGGGTTGAGAACTGGTTAGTTTTTGTAGATTAGCATGAAAGACCAATATATCGCAGAGAAACTTGGGCAGAAAGTAAGAAGAATTTGCCAGACCTCCTTGAGGGCCTGGGGAAAAATGTGGAAACATTAAACAGTCCCACTTGGGGAATTCCTGACATTCTTGAAAGCATTGGGGACTACAATTTTAGTAGGCCAAGTCCCTGATCTTGGGGCTTGCCTTTATGAATCTTGTTGCTGTGAAAGTGAGGCTAAGCCTACTTATAATGGCACCTAAGGGTCACCCCCAGAGACCTTCTTTTCTTGCTCAGATGTGGCTAGACTTTCTCTAAGCCCACAAGTCAGGTAAACACACTTCCCTTACTCCTATGTGGGAAATGACTCCCAGGGGTGTAAATCTCCCTGACAAGGTGAGACATGACTCCCAGGGATGGGCCTGGACCTGGAATCATGGAATTGAGGAAGCATCCTGTTCTGGTTTGCTAATGCTGCAAAATACCCGAAAATGGATTACATCAAAGAACATGGCTTTTTCTGGAGGACATAATATATACAAACTGATACATTCCAACCCTGGACACCAGAAGAATATGTTTTTTCCATATACAAAATACAAACATCCCATTAAAATATCACAAAAACTTAAATCACTTCAATCATTTCAGTAACAATAAGAAAGTACAAGGTCCCATCAAAATCAATCACATTTGTTGTGTGTCCTAAGGGAACTGTGAAACTCAAACAAGTCATCTCCTTCCAATGTACAAAGGAGTGACAATCATATTCCCACTGCTGTAAGGTGAAACTGAAAGAATAAATAGTTCACAGGACCAAAACAGTTCCTAAATCCCACAGGGCAAATTCTATTACATTTCAAAGTTTGAGAGTCATTTATAGAATCATGTGGTATCATTGGGGCTTGCAATAGTGCCAGTCCCACAATTTCCAATGGCTTACACAGTAGCCCATTTCTCTCCAAATGCTGGGGTGAGTGCTACAACCTATCCACACATTGAGGAGACCACATTCTTGACCCCAACCTTGTCAAATATTGGGGTGCCACCCAGACTCAGCCTCTGCAGGGGCAAAGGCCCTTCCCTCTCTGAATGGTGGGGTGGCACCAGGCTCTCCCCAATCACCAGGGAATGTGCAACCCCTGTCTGGGGCCTGGGGTGGCAGCACTCTTCCTGAGCATTGAGGCAGAAAGCTCACCCTCTGCCTCCGAGGCAAGCTCACCCTTTCCTCATGCATGGTCCATGCCACCCTTCTTGCCGGAGATTTCTTGACTCCACAACTATATTTCCATGACTCTGTCTTTAAAGAAATTTTTCCTTCAATTTGTTCCTTCAGTGTCCCCTCCAGTCTTTATAGGCTCTGTGTATACAGACTTTGCAAAAATTCTGTAGGCTTAGCATGCAGTTTACAGTGGTCAAAACCCTCAGACAACAGGACTTTCTACAAGGCCTTTCTGGATAACTCCATCTACAATCTTGGCTTGTACTGAAATGGCAGTTGGGTTCCATGTTTGGTTAAATCCTCAGGTGGGGTGGTAACTTCTGCGGTCTCACTTTTTGGGAGCCCAGAATTCTCTAAATTATCAGTTTCTGCTTTCTTTGGACCCAAGAGTTCAGTTCTAAGTTTATCTCTCTCCGCTCACAATTTACTAAAAGCTGCAAGTAGAAGCCAGGCTATGTCCTCAATATATAGTCTGCAGATCTACTCAGTCATGTATCCTGGCTTGTTACTTTCAAATTGTGCCTTCCATACAACACCAGGACACAATTTTGTCAAATTCCCTGCCACTTCAAAACAAGGATTACCTTACTTCATGTTTGCATCAAAACATATGTCATTTCTGCTCAAGTCCTCATTGAAAGTATCTTTAGGGTCCATATTTTTACCAGCAGTCTCTTCAAAGCAGCTAGGCCTTTTCCATCAAGCTCCCCATGATTCTTCTGGCATCTTCCCCTTATCCATTTAAAAAGCCATTCCAACATATTTAGTATTTGCAAATTCAGGGCACCAATTCCCCGCTTCTTGTACCAGAATCTGTTCTGGTTGGCTAATGCTGTCACTTGCAAAATGCCAGAGGACATTGGGATCCAAAAATCTATTAGCTGGAAGGCACATGACTGGTGTCTGCTTGCTCTCAGGTTGCATTTCAAAATGGCAGTTTCCAAAATGTCAGTGTCAGCTTTCAATGTCCGTCTTCAAATTGTCTGTCTCAGCTGCAGCTCCAAAATGACACTCTCTGTTGCTCTCCAAAATGTCACTCTTAGCTGCTCTGAGGTCTCCCTGCTGTGGACACTTTTATATGACTCCAGTGATTTAATTAACACCTACCATGATTGTGCAGGGTAACATCTCCATGGAAATTATCCAATCAAATGTTTTGCTCACAGTTGATTAAGTCACATCTCCACATCACCATGGAATCACTAAATTAAAGGATTCCATCCTAATCAACACTAATACATCTGCCTCACAAGATTACATCAAAGAACATGGCTTTTTCTAGGGAACATAATATATACAAACATGTACCTCTACTGACCAAAAGGGAGAATAGAAATTAAACAACATAAAGTTTCAGTGGCTGAGGGATCTCAACTAAAGATGAGAGGTCACTCTGGTATTTATTCTTATGTATTATATAGATATTTCATTTTAGTTTTTACCATACTAGTATGGTACTGCAAACCAGTGTCCTTGATTCTTGAAGATGATCAAAGACCTATATACCTTATACAGTGTGACTGTGTGTGAAAACCTTGTGGCTCACACTCCCTTTATCCAGTGTATGGACAAATGAGTGGAAAAAAAGGGGCAAAAAGTAAATGAATAATAGGGGTGAAAAAAAGCATGAGATGTTTTGGGTGTTCTCATTTGTTTTTATTTTATTAGTCTTATTTTTATTTTTTGGAGTAATGAAAATGTTCAAAAAATTTGGTGATGAATGCACAACAATGTGATGATACCATCAAAAATTGATTGTACAGTTTGGATGATTGTATGGTATGTCTATACATCTTAACATAATTGCACTTTTAAAAAGTTACAGTAATGGAGTAATGTCAGCAAGATGGAAATGTAAGAAACCCCATGGTTTTTTTTCCCAACATCTTTGGAAACCAGCAAAAACTAGCAGAATCAATTTTCATGACTCTGAAAAACAGTTAAAGTGTTTCAGTACCTGGGCAAGCACTGACTCAAGAAAATTCAACTTACAAATGGTAGTAAATCATCATGGCACCATGACTGAACTTTCCCTTAAACCCTCCCTTTCTTGGTGGGCAGCACACTAGCCTTCCAGTGTGGGCTATGGATCTATAGTTCTGGGTTCAGAGAGATCAGATTATTCCTTTTGCAAATATTGTGTTCTTGTATGTTTGTACAATCTAATGATTGGAAAACTGAAGGATTGGTTCAGGATGCTTGTCTGTGTCTCATCTGTTCCAGAACTGGAACTGCATATAGCAGTGGTTAACTGGGACAATAAGACAACATGAGAATACAAACTACAGCTACCTGTGGCCAAGGGTTACTAGTCACAACACACAATATAGCATTAGTACTAAGACAAAACCTTCAACTTACTGGAGTAAGAGGAGCCTCTGGAGAATCCCTCTTTATGGAGGAAATCATGAATTCTGCAGGAAAAAAGATATGCTCATAAAATTCCTGAAAGACTCTATGCTTTCAACATGGGTTGTCAGGCCATTGGAAGACTTCCAAATAACTAAATGAGAACACAAGCACAGAAATAACCTGCAAAGAATGGGAAATGTGTATTCTTTTAAGTTTTTTTTGTTGCAGGCTTCTGGAATGAATTCTGGAATTCAATGAATTCTCCATTATAACACTTGCTGAATAAAATTTTAATTGAAAAGACTTCAGTAAATACATATGACAATGAATATATCATTTCAATAAAATTTTGGACTAATCACTAATGAAGTAGCTCTCAAAACAAGAAGACTAAAAATGTATCAATTCCAATTCTTGGTATATATACAAAAGAATTGAAAGCAGGAACTTCTACAGATATTTGAACACAAATCTTTTTAGCAACTTGTGCTAGTTTGAATGTATTATGTCTCACAAATGCCATTATCTTTGATGTAATCTTGTGTGGGCAGACTTATTAGTGTTAACTATATTGTAATTCTTTGAGTGTTTCCATGGAATGTGCCCCGCCCAACTGTGGGTGATAACTCTGATGAGATATTCCCATGGAGGTGTGGCCTCACCCATTCAGGGTGGCCCTTGATCAGTGGAGCCATTTAAATGGGCTGACAAACAGAAGGAACTCAGTGCAGCTGCAGCTGTAAGTGATATTTTGAAGAGGAGTTACAGCCAAGAGGGACACTTTGAAGAAAGCCAGGAGCTGCAGATGAGAGACAGTTTGAAGATGACCGTTGAAAGCAGACTCTTGCTACAGAGAAGCTGAGAGAGGACAAATATCCCAAGTGCAACTAAGAGTGACATTTTTGAGGAACTGCAGCCTAGAGAGGAATGTCCTGGGAGAAAGCCATTTTGAAACCAGAACTTTGGAGCAGATGCCAGCCACGTCCTTCCCAGCTAACAGAGGTTTTCCAGACACCATTGGCCATCCTCCAGTGAAGGTACTTGATTGTTGATGCCTTACCTTGGACACTTCATGGCATTAAGACTGTAACAGTGTAACCAAGTAAACTTCCTTGTATAAAAGCCAATCCTTCTTTGGTGTTTTACATTCTGGCAGCATTAGCAAACTAGAACACAGCTATATTCACAATAGCCAAAAAATAGAAGCAATCCAAGTATACATCAACAGCAGAATGAATAAACAATATATGGTGTATATACACTGCTTCTCCTTGGTAAAGCTTCAGGAATGCAATATACCATTAAAGCATTGACTTTTAAATGGGGATTTTTTTGCTTACAAATTTACATTTTTGAGGTTGTGAAAATTTCCCAAATTAACTCATCAACAGGATGATACCTTCCAAAGAAAGGCTTCCAGGATCTCTGACACTTCTGCCATTTAGCCAACATCTGCTGGTCCTTCTCTCCTGGGTTTCATTGTTTTCAGCTTTCAGCTACCATGGTTTCTCCTCTTTCAGCTTCTTTGGGTGTGTACTTCTCTATCAGCTTCTCTCAGTCTTCTCTGAGCTGTCTGGTCTTTTCTCTATTTTTTATCCTGTCAAAAAAAGGACACCAGGTAATTGATTAAGACCTGATTTGAATGGGGTGGATCACATTTCAGTGGAAATAACTTTATCAAAGAGTCCCACCTACAACATTTCTGCACCAACAGGAATGGATTAAAAGAATAGGGAGTTTTCTGGGTGCATAATAGTTTCAAACCACCACAAACACAATGGAATATATTCAGCCATATGAAAGAATGTAATTTTGATGCATGCTACAACATGAATGAACCTTAAAGGTATTAGGTTGAATGAAATAATCCAGAAAAATAAAGACAAGTACTATATGATCTTGCTTACATAATATGCCTATAAGAAGCAAATTTCAGAGTCACATAGTAGATCATAGCTTGTCATGCTCTTGAGAGGGAGGCAAAAGGATGTTATTGCTTAAGGTGGGCATTTTCTTTTTAAGGTGATGAAAAAGTTGTGGTTACGGATATTGGTGGTGGTGGAATAATATTGTGAATATAATTAATACTACTGAATTTGTGGCAGCTTGATTATGCACCCCAGTAAAAAATGTTCTTAAATTTAATCTATTCCTGTGTGTATGAACCCATTATTATTAGTTAATGTGTGGCCAAGTAAATCAGGATGAGTGTTAATCCTATTACCAGAGGTCTTAGAGCAAACCATGGAGAAAGTCATGGGGAGAAGCCAGATGTCAATGGAACCCAGGTCAGAAAAGAGAAGGCATTGCTTTGTGCTTTGCATATGACAGAAATGCTGAGGACCAAGGATTACCAGCAGGCAGTCCCGAAATACCTCAGACATTAATGAAAAAGTATCACCTTGCTCATGCTCAGATTTTTAACTTCTGTATCAAAATTGTGAATGTATATATTCCTGTTGTTTAAGCAAACCCAGACTATGTTATTTGTTTCTGCAGCTGGGAATCTAAGACAGAATTGTACACTTTAAAGTGGTTAAAGTAGGAAATTTTCATATATATATATATATATATATATATATATATATATATATATATAAAAGTGAAATAAATAAAAGAAATAGCATCTGTGGAAAGGGGGGAATCTCATTTCCAGAATTAACAAATATGAACATCCAACATGAATAGTTCAACAAAAAATCACATGACAATGAAGGAGGCAGGATAAGATGACACTTTCAAAAGAATGAAATAACATGATAGAAATGATTGGTGAGGAAGGCAATTGTCTTCCTCTTCATTTGACATGCAAGACAGTATTTAAAGACCATTGTCTTACACATGTTCAAAAAACTAATGAAAAGCACAGATAAAGAACTAAATGGAATCACAAAAATTATATATGAGAAAATTGTGAACTTAATGATATAGACATTATTATATGGAATGAAACAGAAATAGCGGAGAAGAGAAATAGTGGAGAAGAAAAATACAGTAAGAGAAATAATTCCTTAGATGTGTTAAAAAGTATAATGGTGAAAAAATTAGCAAACCCAAAGATAAGGCAATTGAAATTATCCAGTCTGTCAAGAAGTAACGAAAAAGAAGGAAGAAACATAAATATTAGGTTGTCCCAGAATGAGAAGAAGATAATAAAGTGGCAGAAAGAATATATGAATAATCAATGACTTAAAACATCATTCCTTTAACTAAAGATATGAATATAAACATCCAAAGTTTCAATGAAATACAAATAGGATAAACTTGAAGAAATTCACCCACAGAATATACTAAAATCTAAATGTCAGATGCCACAGATAGATAGTGTCCTGAATGAAGCAAGAGAGATGCAATGCATCAAATATAAGGGAGTCTTACTGAGTAAGTTCTTATTTCTTATCAGGAATTATAGAGACCAGAAGGCAACAGGATGATAAAATTGATGAAAGACAAATTTTGTCCCTCAAAAATTCTTTGCCCAAAACATTATTTTCCAAAATGAGGGTTAAGGATAACATTATAGCCTGCACCATAGTGTACCCAGGGAACCCTAGCACCAGTAGTTGATACCACCCTGGTGGGCATGAAGGAGCTTCAAGAGGGCCTGCCAGACACATTCACTATCTGCTGTATGGTTACTTTGCTGCTGTAGCTGGACAGGAGGGGAAAATATATGACGATGAATTGCAGACATGTCTGACCCAGTTGAGTATTGCCAGAGTGCACAAAACTTTTTTAAAGGTTTGTCAGTTTGTGGTTTCAATGCTGGATAGAGACATGCCAGGAACAATGGGTTTCAATGATTTTAAGGAAATCTGTGCTGTATTGAGTGGCTGGAAATCACACTTCCTCAGTTTTGAGAGTAATAGATCTGGAATATGTATCCTCAGTAATTGCAGAAGGCCCTGACATCAATGCAACTTAGGTTGAGCCCCCAGGCTCTATATTCAATTGCTAAGCAGTGCAGCACCAATGGAAAGGTTATCTTTGAGGACTACAGTGCCTGCTGGGACAAACTGTAGTCCTCAAAGATACAGTTTATGAGCCAGAAAGCTGCTTTGCTTCCATGGGTCAAGATACCATTTTTATTGTCTTTCATTTCTCAGAGATTTGAATTTTGATTCTTCCCAATTTACTTTTTTTCTTATTGTCAGTGAATTTTTAGCATTGCTATTAAGCATATCTAGCAGAATATTTTTTCAGAGTCCTTTTTAGATTAGTAACTAATTTGCCATTTCAGGAATCTTACATAAATTATACTAAAAAGTTCTGAAACATCATTATATATTTTGTGCACTTTTGATCACATTATAAGAAAAATTCTGTGACTTTTATATAGAGTGTGAAATATTTGAATTTTAGCTCTTTTTCCTAATCCCCCCTATTAGAAAGTAATTTAAAATGGTGGTTGTCTGTTTAATATGTATTTCTTAAATGAAGCAGTTTCAATCATCTCTACTTTCCTGTTTTTCTTTTTCTTTCTATTGTATGTTTTCTGCTTGCTCCATTGTCTCTTTTGTTATACTTCTTTTAATATCTGGTTCTGTGATTCTTTGCATCCTAAAATCAAGGACAAATTTCTTTTTATTAAAGTAAATCCTTTTTAGTAGGAAAGATCTCAAATAGATTGGATATTTGATCACAGTTTATTTGTGGTAGTGGGAGTCCATTCACCTATTTCTCAACTAGACAATATCCACGTTATTAAGAAGTTTTAATTTCATTACTTCTACCACAATTGCATTGCACAGCTTTTACTGACTTGTCATTAAATGTTTTCTTCTAGCTCCTCATTGCTAAAGATAATTGGTCAACTCCTGCTTACTGTTGTACTTTGTTGTATATTAAACCTATTTTTACTCAACAAAATGAGGGTGACACACTGGCTGCACATGAGAAGGAGGAAAGTGGCCATGGGCACAACTGAAACCAGACCTGTAAATGAGGTTCCAGAAATTCCCATGCCTATTGCAAAACAAGTCAGTAAAGATAACTGACCAAAGGGCAGTGTCAAAGATGAGAAGATGAAAGAGATCTCACTTCATAAACATTCAAGAGGAAGATCTCCCTGATCTCAGCTACAAAGGTGGTGCCAGCTGGAAATAGTGACACAGAGGGGTTCCAAGCTGGTCAGAAATGGCTTTGAGGAGACAGCACCACCACCACACAGAAGAAGCCTCCCATCAGTATCTCCACTGAATCACTCAAGGACCTCATCTCCAACATCAAACTCCTGGGCATGCTGATGACTCCCACATTTCCAATGATGAGGCAGAGCATAAAAGTGATGACTGGACCCATGACAAGGGACCAAAGATATGTCACAGTCACTCAGGTAGTATCTGCAGAGGGCCAAGAGGATGGGCAGAGTGAAGGAGAGGGAGAGGAGAAGGAACCTGAAGCAGAATCTCTTGTAGTTCCCCAGGTTTTAGTAGAAGTAGCCTTGCCTTCACCTGGGGAGCATGAACAAACAAAAGAGGTTTTTTGAGATAGTTTATCCTGATGATCCATTAGCCAGCAGAGGCCTGGAGTTTCCATTAAAATTGATGACATTGTCCAAACTTCTCAAGTAACCTCCCAACCCTGGGAGCCAGATTAGTAACATTGTCCATATCTCCAAATTGGTCTGGCCCTTCACATTAGGCCAATGAAGGAATTATTAGACTACAGAAACCTTGTTGGAAGAGGCCTTCTGGACTGACAAGACCAAATCTTATTGCTTTGTTGCATACTTAAGAATAGAGGAAGCCCTTGCCATTGGCACAGCTCTGCATGGGGTCAGATGGCCCCAGTCCAATTCCAAATCCCTTTGTGCCGACTATGTTGAGCAAGATAAGCTGGACTATCACTGGGTCCTCTTGGTGGACTGTCCCTCTGAAATTAAGACAGAGGAGCAGCATCACAGGGCCCCTGCACTGCTCACCCCCACCCCCAGGCAGAACAGCAGGAGCAGGAAAGGGCAGAATGGGGGCAGTGGGCAGAGTGGGAACCTGAAATGTGGTGGCTGGAGTTAGCTCCATCACAGTGTATATGGGATCTGGACAAAGTAGGAGAAGGGCCTGTTTCTAATCACCATCATATGACTGCCAGCACAAGGAGCATGTGAAATCTACGGTAGAGTGAGAAGAAATAGGAAGCCCAGGAAAACCAACTGCAATCTGCTAGATGACTTTTTCCATAAGATCAAGGCAGCTCCCTGTATTTATTTGCTCCCACTGACCAATAGCCAGATTGTTCAGATGGAGGCAGAGAGCACAGCTGAGAGAGGGACAGGGAGAGAGAGAGAGAGAGAGAAAGAGAGAGTGACAGGGGCAATTGAGATGAGAGTAGAGAGGGACCGGGAAAGAGGCTGGGAGAGGGATTAGTGAAACATCAAGCACCATAGCAGGAGACAGGATCAGAGCCCAACTGTGCAAGATTCAGGTGCCTCCCATCTGCAAGAATATTAGAGAGAGCTGTAGATATCAGACACTGTGTCCCAAGGGGTAAAAGCCATGGAGGGATAGGTACAATCTCTACCAACCTGGAAAAAGGGACTTTCACACCAATTTCCTAGGCTGCATATGGCTGCCAGCTGTCCCCACACAGTGAATGGAACAGTGGCCATCTGCCACCCCACCCCACCCCCATAACCTGTCTGAGGCCTTAGCCCTCTCCTCTCTCTCATTTCCCATTGTTATGTCTCTGAGAGGGCAGGACAGAACTAGGCTCAGGGCTGAGGTGGCTGGCTCAGTGTTGGGAAAAGCCAAGTCACCCAAACCCCTTGCAGTTTTCTTCTGAATTCTGCTCAGCACTGCCCCATGCGTACTCACTCACAGTCCTTTGGTAACAGCCATATACAGAACTGGATCACTAACAGCCTGAATCAGTATTTCCTTTTTAGTCTCAGTCTCTTCTGTCCTGAATTCCCTGCCTGGAGCACAGAAGTTCCACTTTATATCCATATTTTCCTTTTGTTCATTTTTTATTGTTTGTTTTATAATTAAGTGATATGGTCTATGGAAAATAATTTTTAAAAATCTGACTTAGTTTAAAAAAACGAGGGGGAGATTAAGTTAGACCCAGATTGCAATATGGCAAATATTGTAGGATTTCACTTATGTGAAATATTAAATATATCCATATTCATAGAGTCAAAAATTGTATTTCAGGTTACCAAGGATGGTGGAAGGCAGTGTGGGATTATTGCTTCATAGGTACAGACTTTCTTTTTGGGATGACAAAAAACTTTCAGTAATGAAGGATGTTGGTGGTAGCATAACATAGCAAATACAATTAATATCACTGATTTTTTATATTCTCACACATTAGGGAAATGCAGTGTTGATATGAATATGTGTATCCTTGGTATTCCATATAAGTGAAATCATCAGCAATTGACCCAGGAATAATAGAGGCCAAAACTACTCAGAGATAGTGGAGGATAGATGCAAAAAGACATTTTGGGTAGTTGAAAAAATCAATTAGATATTTTAATTGCCTCTGTCACTCTAAACAATCACAGCACTTTTTTAAAAAGACATGCAAAATACATGAGCTAGTACAATTTCTTTGGTGAAGTGGAGGGTTATGGGGGAAAATTTCTAAAAATATTCCTTAGGGGGCAATAATGCAAGAAAGTTTGAGAAGCCCAGAGATACAGAGGTAGGTGAGCAAGTATAGGCAGTCATTTCCAGAAAAGAGAGGAAGGCAAAGAGAGGAGAAGCCCATTTACTAAGAATCCTACACCATTTGATTCTCCAGCTGTGAGTGGAGATTCTGCATTCACTGCCTTCCATTCTCTAGCTACACTGGTTCTGTGCTTTGCTCATTCAAAAATTCAATGTCAAGGGTTCTATTCATCATCACTTAGAACTTCCTCTATCCCCAGTGTTTGCCTTTGTTTTGCCAGCAATGACCAACTTGTTCTCTCTCCCCCATCCTATATACAAAATAAAAAAGACATGCATCAATATTTAAGCAACATGATTGGTGATAATACCAAAATGGAAACTCACCAATGTCCCATCAGCCATAAAATGGACACATAAAGTGATGCATAATATATATGAATGAGCATGGTTGATCCACAAACACATACAAAAATATAGATGAATGTGAAATGTCAGAAAAAATATAGGGCATTTTTTATGTTTAATTTGTATAAAAAACAAAAACCATCAAAACTAATCTATAGTGATAGTGTCACAATAGTAGTTTTCCAAAGGTGGGGAAGGTATCTAGAGAAAATCATAGGTGAGGTAGCTGCTAGGGAGATGGTTATACATGTGTATGCAGTTTGTACAAATTAATCAAGGTGTTAATTTATAATGCATATTTCTGTGAGAGTATAATATTAGAATAGATTGATTTTTAATGTGAAGGATATGATAAGTATGCCTCTGATATAATAATAAGGAATGACACATTGGTGATATAAGGCAAGACAGAAGAAATATCAGACCTAGAGAAGGAAAGCTGCTCCTAGGGAAATAGAGAAGACTGGGGAATTAAAACTAAGCATGGGAAATGGGAGCAAATTGGGACCCAGAATGTATGAATCAGACAGAAACACAAAGGCCCCTCCACAGTTAAAGTGTTCTACTAGGGAGCATTTCCCATCACATAGCCATATTTGTGGATTTACTGAAAATAACTCCATACTTCCCTCCAAACTTCCTCCCACAGCACCTGGAATCCTCTGGATTGTCAACACAGCATCAGTTAAACAACAGTTCTCCAGCTTTGTTAATCAATGAGTCAGTCATGAGTTTCCTGGATAAATGAGCTAACTGAATTGGGAAGGTATTAATTCTTGTCAACATAGGAACTGTCAGATGGAGGTGAGGAGCAGGAGAAAATATCTACATGTGAAGGAGCCATAACTACAGGGAGAATTTCCATATATTCCAATATGCTTTGATTCTCAATTCTTCATCAAAACACTCATTCAGCTGCTGATGGAGGAGGTGGAAGTCATCATCATTCAAATCTTTGGCCTTAAAGGCTGACAATAAAAGTTTATTGAATTGAAATTTATACATAGGGTATACCTTTTGCAGAGATGGCCCAAATTTTCCACCTGCTGGGGAAAGAGTCACACCATCCCAAAATGTACATTAATGTCCTAACCTCCAGTTCTCTGTATGTGAAATCATTTTTAAATAGGATACATGAAGATTTTATTATTAGTTTAGGTAGGGATTAATTTTTAAACAGGATCCCTGAAGATCCTCTTTAGATGAAGCTAAGTTGAATTAGGACAAGCCTTGGTTCATACTTCTAGAGTCCTTATAAGCAGAGGAAATGCAGACATTGTGAATGGAAGTGATAAACCAAAAGAAACCAGAGATGAGGCAGATAGCCATGTGACAAAGGCCAAAATGCAAGCCAATGAATATTAAGGATGGTACAAGCTGGCAGCAGAATGCTCCAGACTTTGGGAGAAAGCAAAGCCCAGGATTTTGGATTTCTATCTTCCAAGCTGAGACAAAAATTTCCTATTGTTTAAGCCAAGCCTGAGATTTCCATCATGGCAACCTTGGCAAATTAAAATACCAAA
The DNA here is from genome assembly GCF_015220235.1 of Choloepus didactylus. Lineage (NCBI taxonomy): Eukaryota > Metazoa > Chordata > Mammalia > Pilosa > Megalonychidae > Choloepus > Choloepus didactylus. The sequence continues at coordinate 7,449,380 of NW_023637607.1, read as the reverse complement.
TTTCTCAGAATCCATGACTTTCTGAGTTGACTCTGTGATCTCTTCATCCATCTTTTATTTTGGGGGGTACTTAAAGTATTTTATTTCTGTTGGCCAAGAGTATATTTTGGAATGGACAATCCACAAGAGGCCTTGGCACTTTTCTGCTGCTGTACTTGGAAACCCTGAATCTTTCATAGCAACATCTCCAGGCTGGCCTGCGAGAGGATGAAATTACATGTGGGTTGAAGGCCAGTAAACTTAGCCAAGGCCAATGGGACCATCCTAGAGACCACCAAGGGCCCAATATGTGAGAGATCCCAGAAAACAACAACAGAGGCTCCCCAGGTGACACAAAAGTAATTACACTCTCATTATGGCCTCCAGAGACCAAAACTGCTCCACTCCTTAGACACACAGGTAATAAAAAATGCATCATTTTAAACCATTTACTTATGCAAATGTTCATATGCAATAATAGCTAATTGATGCTATAATGAATGTGAACATAGCTAAGACATTCAGAATGATCCACTGACACTTTCAGCACTCTTCAGCTATTTGAAGACAGCACTTTTGATCACCAGGTAATTCAAGTAAAATGCAGATAACTATACGCTTTATTTGCTAGGCTGATGAAAGTAGATGACATATAATGGGTTGGTTTTAACAATGGGAATTTATTAGCTTACATGCTTACAGTTTTGAGGCTGAGAAAAATGTACAAATCCAGTCATAATCAAGACAATGCTTTCTTCTGGAAGACCAGCTGCCAGCAGTCCTGGTAAGGGACAGAGCAGTGTCTGCTGCTCTCTTCCTTCTGTTCCAAGCTTTGTTGATGATATTTTCTTGCTTCTGTGTCTTTGTATTTCTGTATCAACCAATGTATAAAAGACTCCTATTAGAGTGTTAAGACCCAGCCTGAGTGAGGTGGGTCACACATGAACCTAAGTAGACTTTGGTTACTAGACCCTACTTACAATGGGTCCACACACAAAGGAATGGATTATCTTTAAGAACATGCATTTATTGGGTACATACAATTTCAAACAACCATGCTCCACACTCTGGCCCCCAGAACACATGTTTTTCTCCATATTCAGGATACAGTCATTCCATCAAAATACACCAAAAGCCTTAAGTCATTTCAGCAACAATGCTAAATGCAAAGCCTCATCAGAATCATTTATAGGTATGTTCTGTCCTTGGACACAATTCCCCTCAGTCTGTGGACCTGTGAAACCTAAAGAGCAAGTTATTTCCTTCCAATATAAAATGTAGAAACAGTCACAGGAAAAAAATTCCCATCCTCATAGGGAGAAATTAGAAGGAAAATAGGGGTCATGGGTCCAAACAATTTCAAAACCCTGCTAGTCACTCTCCATTAGATTTCAAGGCTGAGAGTCATCTTTGGAATGACATTGTGTCCTCCAGAGCTTATGGCACAGTAGCCCCACCCTTTCCAAATACTTGTGCAGTGGCCATGCTCTCCCTGAATGCTGGGGTTCTGTTCTGAATACTAGGGTGAAAGTTAATACCTCCTCAAGCATAGGGTTGGCAGCCAAAGTCTAGGATCCACCCTCATCATACTTTGGGGTGGCAACGAGACTCTCCACAGTCTCCCAGGCAATTGAGAAACTGGTGTAGTAACACTCTTCCTGAACAAGGGTATGGAAACTGCCCCCTCTCCAAGCACCAGAGCAGACTTAACCTTTCCACACACATGGATGGTTCCACTCTGTTGGCATGAGAAGGTGTCTTTAGTCCAGACCACAGCTTCCATTGTTATGCCTTTGAAGAAATTTTTCTTTCAGTATCTCCCTTTACTGTCCCTTTTAGTCCAGACTGGCAGTGGTTCTATTCACATAGATCTCACAAAAAAACTTGTCAGTTTCACATGTGTACACAGGGGCCCAAAACATCAGACAAAAGAACTTTCCAGAGATTTTTCCTGGATAGCTTCACTTCCAATTCTGACATAACTGAAGTGGCTGACTGGATCCATGTTCAGTTAAATCCTCATGTGGGGCACCTGTGGTCATAAATAAAGAACAGAGTTTTGAATACAAAAGAGGTAAGTAAATAGATGGAAGAGTAAATACTTGGATTGTAATTTGCCTGTCCTTTAAAATTTATGATGTAAGTTTGTAAATGCACATTTTGTTCAGAGGAATCCAAGCAGTCATATTCATAGGCAGCACTGTAAGTATATAAACAGAAATAGGAATGTGATCCAGTAAAATAATACATAAAATGCAATCCATTCCTGTACCCCAATGAATAAACCAATTTACATATGGGCAGAAAGCTTGCATACTTCAAGGAGAAAATTTGCATCACCAAAAATAAAAATTTGCTATAATAATAAAATGTATGAGTTAAAATTTTACTTAATTATATTTGATACCACCTCAACTAATAGCAGCTCTACATGTATGATCTGAGAAAAGAAACCAAATTTCTAGCCCTGAGGGATTGAGAGCTGCTGCAACTTGTTCCTTTAGCAGTCACAGGACAAATTACCATTTTAAGGCTTTCCTATTAAAGAATATTTTTCAGAGCCCTTTATGTATTTATTCTGGAGACTGTAGATGAAAGGGTTCAGCATGGTCATTACTATGTGTATATCACCTGGGCTTGTGCACTTGAAGCAGCAGAACCCTCCTAAATTCATACAATATAATAAAGAGAACACTGGGAGGTAAGACACACAGGTGGAAAATGCTTTATGCTTCCCTTGAGCTAACAAGATTAAATGTCTGAAGGAAACAATCTTAGAGCAATAGAAAAGGATACCAGAAGGGGACCCACACACAACAACCCAGCTGTAAAATACATCACTAAGTAATTGGTGAAGGTATCAGAACAAGAAAGTTGAACCATCTGATTAAGTTCACAGAAGTGGGGAATTTCTGTGTGTGTACACTACTGATATTTTTGACAGGGAATTCAACCAGCAGTCCATAGAAGTGGGGGCTTATGATGACCAGGTAGTGCAGGGGGTGACAGATTGCCACAAAGTGGTCATAGGCCAACAAAACCAGGAAGAAGTTGTCCAACCCTCCAAAGAGTAAGAAAAAGTACAACTGGGTGAGGCAGTCTTCATAGGTTATGACTCTCCTCTGTGGTTGGATGTTCACAAGGACCTTTGGGACAGTGGTGGTGGTGAAACAGATGTCCATAAAGGATAGGTTGGAGATGAAGCAGTACATGTGCATATGGAGGTGGGAGTCTGCAATGATGGCCAAGATGATGGCCAGATTACCACTTAAGGTTAACAGATACATGGAGAGGAACAACCCAAAGTTTAGGTGTTGCAATTCTTGATCCTCTTCAAATCCTATGAGAAGAAATTCTGAAATTTGTGTTTCATTTCCAAGTTCCATGTGGCTGATTTACCTAATAGGAATTAGAAAAAACACTTGGCTAGTTTTCACACAAACAGACCCACTAGCCAAACAGAAATGCTACAAATAGTCTACTACAGTGAAAAATGTAATCTCTCTATTATTTGTTATTTTAAAGTGTTTCTAATGCCATCTCTGATTAGGAATCTCATTCCCAATACCCAGCCTTTCCACAAGCATTCATGAATAAAATCCCTACATTGTGAAGATGGATAAAGAATATGTGCAAATAAAAACATAAACATACTTATCAACATAGTTTTATAATTATTACTTTATGCAGTTGTCTTAAATCAGATGGAAGAAAAGTTACAAAAATATGTTTACACTGTCTTTTATATTTACCTATTTTGCTTTTACCAGTATTTTGTATATCATATATTTGCTTTTTATTTGAAGCTATTATTAAAAGTTAAGTTAAAATTTATAAGAAACATAAACATGTTACAAATCAGCTGGTTACAGGTGCTTTAAGGAGAAAAAGCAGGTAAAAATGGATAGTGAAAGGAGGTTGTGATTTTTCACTCATTTTTCAAGAAATTCCCATATATAATATGAAAGTTGAAGAGAGACCTCAAAGAAGAGAATGCAGTAGTAATGAGGATATAAGAAGTAGTTTGTGCCCAATCAAGAGAACATCCAGCACAAAGACCCTATAAAGTGACTTGTTTCAGATGTTCAAGTTGTACATGAAAGCTACTGTGGCAGGGAATGAGTAAGAGGGATATTGAATAAAAAATGGTTTCAGAGAAGGTTTGAGAATGAAGTGGCTACATTGCTGCTGAAACTTCAAAACCCAGGCAGTCCTTTATCCATCTGTTGTATCTCTTATGCTCCATTAATTTGTTTGCCAAGCTATCACACTAAATGAAATGGGACTAGTCGTATTGTCATTTGTAGGTCAGCATCAAACTCTGTTATAGGATACACCCTTTGGAATATATGTGCTCAGATATGGCTGCTCTTTGGACTGCTTTCACCTCACGAAACACACAGGTTTATACACACACACACACACACACACACACACACAAATGCACTTTTTGGCATCACAGGGCAGAGTTCATACCATGCTCTTTTCACACTCAGCCACACCAGTCAGGTCAGGAGTTAATAAATTTCAAACTGACATCAATTTTTCTATTCCCCAATTATTTAGAAACAATACTCTGAAATTTCAGCTGGCAAGCCTCCCTTGGGCATTTAAACATGGTGCTCCACTTTGATATGTCCAATTTCTTCCCTGTGTTTAAAGAAACATAAAATCTGCTCAAAAATAAGAGAGTAAAGAATTAAAAGGACTTTAGCAAAAATGAAAAATATTAACTCAAGTATTCCCTGAGAGAATATGATGAAGAAAACATTTCTTGGGTGTTCCAGTTTGCTAATGCTACTGTTACGCAAAATACCAGAAATGGATTGGCTTTTATTAGGTTACAAATTTCTAAGGCCATGAAAGTTTCCAAACAAAATCTTCAGCAAGAAGATACCTTCAGTAAAGAATAGCCAATGGTGTCTGGAAAACCACTGTTAGCTGGGAGGGCACATGGCAGGTGTCTACTTTGGGGTTCTGGTTTTGAAATGGCTTCCTCCAAAATGTCTCTGTGCTTGGCTCCCATGGGGCACAATCTGGGCTAACATCTCCAAAGTGTCAGCAGCATCTAACCACAATAGGCACCATTAGGAAAACAGAGATTTGAAAAAAGGTGGCAATAAATATACAAAATGATCTACTATCTCAAAGGAAACATAACTTTCAAAGTGAAAATTAGTGGGAGCAACATCATATGTAGAACTGATAGATTTTTCACACATTCCTACAAATACATCTATATAGGTGTAGGAAAACCAAATGCCAAAGAGCAAAGTTGGGGAAATTCCTGAAGTTCTCTTTTTGAAGAATAATTTTAAAAAAATAATAAAAGGAAGAAGAAGAACAGACTCCAGTATACAAAAGCAGACTAGAACAATTTCCAGTGGGGAAAACAAACGGCTAAAAAACAGTATATTCAATTTCACTATGAAAGAATAATTTCCAGGGAAAAGTTGTAGTATATCCTGTTCCACCCATTAAATAAAATTTACCTTTTCCATGTGAATATTAAATGTGAGGGTATATGTCTCATTAAATTCTGTTACAAGGAAATATCTCCCTCCATTCAATTGGGCATTTCCCATTTCTTTGGGTAGGGAAAGCTGAAGAAATGCAATATACAAAAAATTGCTTGGTTTTTACAATGGGAATTGTACCAGTTTGGATATACTCTGTCCTCCAAAAAGCCGTATTCTTTAATGCAATCTTGTGGAGTCAGACTGATTAGTCTGTTAATTAAGGTGCTACCTCTTGATTGAATGTTTCCATGAATATTTGACCACACGCATTCAACGTAGGTTCTGATTTGTCCACTGGACTACTTAAGAGAGTTCCAGGCCCAGACACTGCTGATGCTGATGCTTAGAGATGCTTGCTGACACCTTGAGATCCCAGCCCACAGTTTGCTCCAAAGATGCTAAGAGAGGAAATATTGCCCAAGAGCAGCTGAAAGGGACATTTTGGAGAGAAGCTAAGAGCTGACACTGATGCTGACACTTGGAGATGCTCAGAGATGTTTGGAGATGCTAGCCCAGAGATTGCACCAGAGAAGACAAGAGAGACAAACCAGAGACATTTTGGAAAAAGCCATTTTGAGACCAGAACCCAGGGTAAAGTTCAGCAGACCAGCCGCAAATATTCCCAGCTAACAGACATTTTCTGGGTGCCATCAGCCATTCTTCAGTGAATGTATCATCTTGTTGGTGCCTTAGTTTGAACAACTGTATGGCCTCAGGACAGTAAATTTGTCACCAAATAAACCCCCTTTATAAAAGCCAATCCATTTCTGTTATTTTGCTTAATGGCAGCATTAACAAACCAGAACAGGGATGTATTAACTTACAAGCTTACATTCTTAGGCTGTTAAAAATGTCCAGATTAAGTCATCAACTGAAAGATACCTTCTTCCTCAAGAAAGGCTGCTGACAGTCCAGACTCCTCTCTGACATGGACAGGCACATGGTGACATCTGCTGTTCTTTCTCTCCTGGGTTTCATTCCTCTCAGCTCTGGCTTCTCTGTGTTCCTCTCTGAGTTTTCATCTCTTAGCTTCTCTGGAGCTTTTATTCTCTTATAAAACTCTCTTGTGAGAGGATGAAAACACACACTGGGACACTCCACAATGAAAATAACCTAATCTAAAATCCCCACCCCCAATAGGTCTAACCTATGTGAGTGGATTAAAAGAATATTATCTTTTCTGGGGTGCATAACTCCTTCAAACCACCATCAACAGAGACACAAGCTAAAATAGATCTCATTTACCTATTCCCATTTAGCTACAAATCTCCTTATACAGATATTCTGCTCTTCCTTGAGCTACTATATCCCTGCCATTACCTCCAAAACATGGGCATCCATTCCCCTCTCTTAATTATTCAAATGAGCTCAGCACTGCTGATTCACATCGGCCATTCATTTTTTTAAAGTTTTCTTTGTGAAACTTAATAACTTTAAAAGTACGATTTAGCAAATAGCTAGAGAGCAAATTTCAAAGAATATTATGGGTTTCAGCTCCAAAATTTCAGTAATTTCCTTATTGTGAAATGTAACTTATATACAGAAAGATGATAACTCAAAGTACAATTTATAGAGTAATTAAAGAGCAAATCTCAAAAAATGATATAGGTTACAATTCAACCCTTTCAGTTATTTCCTTCTAGCTATTCTAATAACCTAGAATCTAAAAAAATTGAATAAAGATTCAGTATTTGTCATCTTGTCTGTTTCAACCCCTTCTTTAATTTTATCACTTTCTTGATCTTCAGGGGTGTCTAGGCAGTGATCATCCTAACTTGCTCATATTGAAAAAGGGTGTTTGCATTACAGGTAAGGGGGCTGCATCTACTTGTTGCTCTTAAGGAGGCCGCTGCCTCTGGGTTCTAGGACCCAACAAACACAGGAAAACTCTGGTGGATTCAAGTTTCTGATAAATGAAATTATTGACTGAAAACTTTATAGAATCTCAGATAGGGACCTAGGTATTTCTGGAATAAAAATTTTTCCTACTGATTCTCTGTTCCCCAGACATAAGCTGAAAAGACTTGGGAATGCACACTTTTTAATCCATTTCCATGAACTCTCCTGTCTTTCATACTTCTAACTCTTAGCAATATACCCCATTCATTGAATTACAATTTACTCCAAAATTTATCACTGAAGGATCAGTCTTGATTAGATCTCTTGGCTTTCCAAAGCACTAACATGAGCTGATGATACAGTCATATTAATGTGCATCAGAACAGTGCTATTCTCCTTTCAAAAAAGTGAAGAACTGTGTTACTTTGACATATAACCATGGGTGATACACACTTGTAGATGATAATGCTATCACAAACAATTAGGGATATTATACTAGCATCACAAATTAACACCTGTAAATTATTCCCTCATTTATAAAATGATTACTGATTATAAGAAATATATTCAGTGATTTTTATGTACCATATGGCTTATAGTGAATGTTCTCTTTTAATTTCCCCACCCTTTAATGATGCTCATTTTAATTAGTTAATATTCTATTATAATATATATTTGTAAGGACAAAAACAATCCTACTATTTATATATTTCAAATGTTTTATTGTAGAAACATAAAAACAGCTCAAAATTTTACATGCTAATTACCTCCAAGTGTAAAATTTCCTGGTAAGAAACACATTCACATTACTGTGCTCTAATCAGCATGTATCACCTAAATTTTTCATCATCTCAAACAGAAAATCTGTAATCTTTAAGCATTAAGTTTCCATTCCCCTTGCACAATTTCCATGGTGAACTGTAATCTACTATCTTTCTCTATGGATTTGCATCTTCTAGGTATTTCACTTGAGCATGATCATACACCATTTCTCTTTTTTGCCTGTATTATTTCTCTCAGCTTGATGTCTTCAAGTTTTATCCACATACAAGCATGTATCATTAGGTGTTAATAAAAAGAACATCATCATTTTTTACCAAGAAATTCTATGGAGATAAAATTCACATAACATAAAAGTAACCATTTAAAAGTGAACAATTCAGTGGAATTTAGTATATTCACAAACTGGTGCAACCATCACCTCTATCTATTTTCTAAACATTTTCATCATCATAAAAGGAAATCCTAAACACATTAACCAGTCACTCTCCTTTCTCCCTTCACCCAAGAACCTGTCAAATAATAATCTGTGTCATGTCCATATGGCTTTATCTATTCTGGATAATTCATATAAATGAAATCAAACAATATTTAACATTTTGGGTCTGGCTTCTTTCACTGAGCCTAATGTATACAAGGTTCATCAGCATTGTCAAATGTATCAGTACTTCATTCCTAATGACTAATGATATTGAGAATCTTTTCATGTGCTTATTGACAATTTGTGTGTCTTCTATGGGGAAATGTCTATTCAAGTCCTTTGTCCACTTTTTTTCTTTCTAGTATTGTATTTTGTTGTTGAGTTGCTAATGTTCTTGGTGTATTCTGGATATTAAGCCCTTATCAGTTATATCATTTCCAACTAATTTCTTACATTATTAAGGTTGTCTGTTCACTCTTTTGGAAGTGGAGAAGTTGTAGGTTTACAGAAAAATCATGCAGAAAATAAAAGTTCCCATAAGCCTTTCTTATTATTAACAACTGGATTTGGCAAATTACAATAGCATTTTGAATCCCTGCTTGTGTTTTACCGTTCTATGCATTTTATAACAAATTTTATTCTTGTAACATGGATACAATCTAAACTTTCCCCTTTTAAAAACATTCAAATATATGAAAATTAATTTTCAAGTATGTGTTTTATGTTTATCCTCTGAATTGTTGGGATATATGCCAATTTTGGAAATGAAGCCCTAGGAACTCATTTATAAAGATGCATTCTGATATTATGAGAATGAAATCAACTCAAAGATTTCCCCACTCTTCATCTGGGTCACTTTTCTTGCAGCCACATCTACTTTATTCAATTTTCCTACTCATTCTCACATATAGTTTTGTATTTCAAGACTGTCTGCATATCATCTGTCTTTATAACTGAAACATCTATTACAGAACTTGTATGGAATTAACTCTCAGAAAATGTTTGTTGAATGGAGTGACAAATAGATGGGGTGAATGGTTAAATATACAGTGGATTCTGAAATAGAAAAATACAAATATACTGAATTAAAGAAAGCCTTTCCCCTGGAAAAGAACTTGAAACTAATTGAATAAAAATGACAACACTACCTATTGTTAACTTTATGTAAGCTTTTTATACATAGTGTCTTGTTTAATTTTTTGTAATTCTTTGATGTGATTAATATGTTTTCTTTGTTACAGATGAAGAAGTAATAACTTAAATTAGGTAAAGAGCTCAAAGTTCCAGAGGTAGTGAAAAGGCAGGGTCAGGGTTCTAACAGAGGTTACTTAAAGTGAGGTTACTCCCTTAGGCATCACATCATAACAATAATAGTTATATACCTTAAAAATATATCTTCAAAATACCATTATATTTGGGAGATCTAAAGAAAGCAAAGGGCTTCTTTTTTGCCTTAAATCTCTATATTTAAAAAATGATTTATACCATAAATGTTGTTTTGTTCTAGTTCAGCTTGGATGTTATTCAAGTATCATCACAACCCCTGTATCCACCCCCATGGTTCGATCTAGATGTGTTATTATCAAAATTTGTCAAGACTTTGTAAAATGGCTTGTTAAATTTTTTTTTAAAATACATCCACCACATCACCATATCTCAATACTTTTAATTCTTTTCATTGAAAATTCTAAGTACAAAATCTCACAAAGTCAATCATTGGTGTAGTCCATGCTGAGGGAAAATTTCTCTCCATCTGTGGACCTGTGGAACCCAGGAAACATAATCTTTGCTTACAAAATTAGTGATGGTAGAGGGATAAGATAGACATTGTGAGTCCAGAAGAGATAGATTGGAAGGAAAACAGGGCAACATATCCGACACGTCAGAAATTCACCAAGGTAGTCTTCATTGGATTTCAAGACCTGTCACCTGTGGATTGATGCTTAATTCTTTGGGACAACTGGAGCAAAAATCTTTTAGGGTGCTCCAAATATGACACCATGTTCTTTCTGTTTCCCTTGAGAACCTTGAGTAATAGGAGTTCCCTTTCTCATCAACTAGGACCTCCAGTTACAGCAGTATCTATCTTTATTTTGCCATTTAGAGCCAGCATCCCCACTCTCTCCTGTCATATACAAGCATTCCAAGAAGACATAAAGCATCATGTTGAAAGGAACATTATTGGTATTAGCCCACGAAGGGAAACTAACCAAATTCTCATCAACAATAAACTGGGATATAAACTTAAACATCAACACAAAGAATGAGATACCAGTCACCATGGTTGGTCTAAAACAATATCCAAAAATATGGGTAAAGTCAGAAAATTAGCCTTTGTAATATGATATATAATATATAATTTATTTTAATTTATACAAAATCAAAAAAATTAAGCTACAAGTTAGCATCAGGAGAGTAGCTTTCTGAAAATGGAGTAGGTGTGTTAAAAAGAGCAGACATGGAAGTTTATAGGGTTCTGATATTACAGAGGTATTTGTTTTGAACAAATTCAGCAAGCTGAATATAATATACTTTTCTGTGTGAGTAGCATGCTTTTAAAGTTATTTTAATGTAACTATGGGTAATGAGATTACACTATGAATGATATAGTAAATACATAGATATTTTTCACTCACATAACCTTTATTGTTTAGAAAAAATGTATAGAAATCACAGATAATTTTATTTAAAAAATGGAACCTGTCACAAATATCATCAAATAAAAGAGTGCAAAACATGCAACTGAGTCTTGCGCCTTAATATATATGTCCCATTGCATAGGGACAGCAAGATTTCTTACTTCAATGAGTAGATGTTAATCATCAAACACAATTATTTTCTTTCAATGTATGATTTAAGGTTCGTTTCATCAGATTTAATGCCATATCTGAATCCAGGTCAGGTTCTTATTCCATGAACAGATCAGAGAATCACAATTTCTGGCTCTGAAATTTGAGGCTTCCAATCACAAACACATCCTCTTCCCCAGAAAAAAAATACACTTTTATGACTTCCCTACTGAAGTATCTTTCAGAACTCCCTTTACTTCTTTATTCTATAGACTCTAGCATGGGTGTGTCATTGGTGTATATAAAGGAAGCTGTTGCACTGGAATATGCATTCAGTGGTGTAGTACTGCTGATAGGTGGTGCTTCTACATAAACCTGTACTTTAATAATTAAAAAAAGAAAATCTCATTATAAAATGTTGCTCAAAAGCAGCCAGGCACAAAAGAATATACATTATTTGGTTACATTTATACAAAGTCAAATTGTGAATATAATTAGTAATGCTGAACTCTATGCATTAAAATGATTAAATTGTGGATTTTTGTGGAAGATAGATAGCTTATAGATAGACATAACCAAATAAAAGACAAAATGGGTTCTATTCTGTTAGAAATGTGGATTGAAGTGCCTCTGGGGAAGGGACTGGTGATTAGATTTGAGCAAACATGGAGCTTCTGGGACTGTTCATGCTCTATTTCACAGACTGGATTCCAGGTACATAGAGCTGTTAACTTTTGAAAATTCACTGAGCATATAATTTGTCAAAAGATATATGTTATACTTCAATCTTTCAAAAAGATCCATCTGGCATTCCATTTGTACTATATCCTTTATTTTTATCTCAGTCTTCCTGGATGATATATTGATTCCATCTGTGGAGTTAAAACTGACATTCTATAACCATGAGAATGAAAACCAAGCAATGAGGAAAGTTCATGAATTCCTAGTCCTCAGTGATATAACTGAGCTTTTGCACTAGTCATAGACAGCCTAATCTAAATCTGAAATGTGTGGAAAAATAAAGCCTTAATTCTGTAAGATAATGCTTTTCTTTGGGCTGCTTTTACTTAAACTGTCTTCCCTAACTAAATTCACTATTATTGATATACTTTATCAGTTTTTCAATTGTATTTCTTCAAAAAGTCTTGCTTGGGGTGCTAAAAATGATAATAGCCAATTCTACTTTATGATAATGGACAAATGTTTCACAATGTCATCCTTTGGTGATTGCTACACTGGAAGAAAATCCTTTAAAATTATAAGACTTCAGAGGAGAGTTAGCAGTATAGGGAAAATATCAAGAACATTACATAGGGGACCTGTGAAGAGTAAGAAATATATTTCCTGCATAACTTCAGAAAGAGTAACCATGAAAGCTTTGCTATAATGCTGGCTGAGATAATACATCACACCATGTATGTGTACTGAGGTGCCCACTTCCGCTTAATCCTCACATTTTTGGTTCAGGCAAGTCCTGATCCAATGGACCTAACAACTCAAAACTGCCATCCTTTCCAATTATTAATTTTCTATTGTCTGCTTTTTGAATATCTCATCTCCCAGTGGGATCCAACAACCCCAGCTACCAGCAATAGAGACTTTTATGTATATGTTAGATTGCAATTTGATCAAACAAAAGGCAATATAGATGTGTGGACATTAAGAGGTCAGCAGTGAAGGAGGAATTCTTTAGCTTTGGTAATCAATAAGCCATACATGAGAACACTGGACTCTGTGTGCTATCTGGGAAAAAAATAATATTTCTTCTTAGTATAGAATGGGGAGCTGTAGGTGAGAAGCAGTTTGAGAATCTTTATACCTAGGAGAGCCATGATGCTCTTGAATAGAATTTCCATAGGCTCTCATTAAACACATACTTTAACTCTCATTTTCTTCAAAAAGAAATTCATTCAACTAGTGATGGAAGTATTGGGAAATATCATGCTTTAAGTCTCAGTACTTGAAATATCAAAATAAACTTAATGATGTTGAAATGTATAACCTGTAAAAGAATGATTGATAAGATTGTACACGTCTTCCAACTTTTTCTATATCCAAATATTTTGCAGTAAGATTATGCAGCTCCCCTCATGAAGATGTGGAGTCTCTGTATCCACCTTGAGTCAAGGTGGCAATCAGAATTTTCTATTTTCTTTGTGCAATACAGTATGGCAAAATTGACAGTTTACCTCAGGAAGTATTGGTGTGTTTGTGATGCTCACTCATGGAATCCTGCCTCATCCAAGTGTACAAGTCCCACTAGACTGCTGGACGGCAAGAAGCCAGTTTACCTAGTTAAAGCCACCATAGCCCCACCTAGAACATATTGTTACACCAAGAGGTTGAGAGTTTAACCAAGAAGACTTAAGGAGTCCCAACCAATACAAAACTGACTAGAGACTCATTAGAAGGCAGAAGAGCTCCAGAGAATGGGAAACAAACCATAGACTTAAGCCATTTACTTTTGGGATGTCTTTTTATGGAGAAATAATTAATGGATAGAGCAGTCAACATTAACAGATATGAAAATACTTTGATAAGTCTGTTGCTTCCCCTTGTTTGCATTCCTGCTGATATTTCAAGATATAATTGATGATCACCACTTTTTAAAGGTTACTTCAGACACTGTACTTAAAAGTGACCACAAATAATATACCACCCCCAGCTAATTAGAAGAGTTTGGAGGGACCTACATGGTTTTGCAGATATAACTTGTGGCACTGAATCAAATATCTTCATTCCCAGATGTATTTTGTGGGCAGGAACACAAATCATTTTATCAATCATCATTTGATGTGAGGATTAAGGAAAATTTTGACAATAAGTGAGATAAAAGGATGATAGAGTACACAGATAATCTGTTCACTCACCTCTTTCCTGGTATTTATGATATCTGGAAAACAGACAGAAATTTTGTTTAGAGGAATAGAAACAATCATGTTTGTAGGCATTGATGGAAGTTGTCAAGCAGAAGCCAAAATGTGAGTCAATAAAATAGCATAGAACAGAAAACACTGTCCTGCACACCAATGAACATAATGCCTATATGTGTGCACAAAGATTCCATACTTCAATGAGGACACCCATAAAATGAAAAATAAATCTTTCTTTAGTAAAGCAATGCATAATTGAAAATTTGTCTTCACCATATTTAGGACCTTTTGGGATGGTGTGGTTGTATCATGTCATGTACTTGTACAAATTTGATTTCTTGAATACCATTGAAAGACATATATTTGAGAATTTTTTGTCAAATGCCAGAGACCATCCATGATAAGTTCAGAGAATAATAAATTCAAGAATAGAACATGATCTGAATAAAGAGGATAAACCAGATGAACCTGCTATAAGAAGCATCAGTATATAAAAGTCAACATTACTAGAAAGATTTCAAGGTATAAATATAAAATTGGATGACAAACACAAAAGTGAAAAGCTGGAGTGTCCTTTATATTAAAATTTTACAAGAGAATCAGATGGCATGGGTACTTTTTACCATTCTAGTAGGGCAACCCACCAGGACTTTTTCCATTAAAAAAAAAAAGAAGAAAAGGAAAGAAAATTTTTCTTATGATTGTAATGTCAATTGAGAAAAAGCTATTCTCCAATAAATCCATTATTCTCATGATTTGTTGGAATTTCCAGACTCATTCTCATCCATGATTGAGAAAAATTCCAGAAAAATGGAAAAGTGGAAATATGGAAATTTTTTACTGTTGTAAGAGACAGAGAAAGCTTACTAAAAGAATGTTCTAATATGAAACACATTGAAACTCTTTGAAATAAGTAGAAAGACACATTTCCTACTCACATGTTTTGATCAAAAAATCACAATTTCTGGATCTGTCTATAAGTCCTGAAATAAAAGCAATTCTGTATCCCTATAAGGAAGCATGTTTTTAAGAATTCCTTCCAAACAATTTTCTTAGAGCCCTTTTTATGTCTTTATTCCTCAGACTGTAGATAAATGGATTCAGCATGGGTGTGACCACAGTGTACATGAATGAGGCTGGTGCACTTGAGTGTGTGTTGTGTGCATCAATGGAACTAAAGTACACCCCTAGGCTTGTACAATAAAATAAGGAGACCACTGAGAGATGAGAAACACAAGTGGAAAACGCTTTATACTTTCCCTGAGCTGATGAAATTGCATGTATTGAGGACACAATCTTATAGTAAGAGAAGAGGACCCCAACAAGAGGACCTATACCCAGCAGCCCAGCTGAAAAGTACATCACTATGTGATTGATGAAGGTATCTGAACAGGCAAGTTGGACCATCTGATTAAGTTCACAGAAAAAGTGGGGGATTTCCAAAGGTGTACAGAAGGAGAGTTGCCATATCATTGAGTTTTGTACCAAGGAATTCAAGGTAGTCATGAACCAGGACACCAGAACCAGCAGTACACAGACCCGGGGGTTCATGGTGACTGTGTAGTGCAGGGGGTGACAAATGGCCATGTAGCGGTCATAGGCCATTACAGCCAAGAGGAAGTCCTCCAAACCAGCAAAGAGTACAAATAAGGATATCTGGGTGAGGCAGCTTCCATAGGAAATGGCTTTGCTCTGTGTCTGAATATTCACCAGCATCTTTGGGACAGTGGTGGAGATAAAACAGATGTCAGAAAAGGACAGATTGGAGAGGAAGAAGTACATGGGTGTGTGGAGGTGGGAGTCATAGACACTGGCCAGGATGATGAGCAGGTTACCAATGAAGGTGACCATATACATGGACAGGAACAGAACAAAGAGGAAGGGCTGCAATTCAGGTTCCTCTGAAAATCCCAGAAGGAAAAATTCTGAAGTTGGAGTATTATTTCCAGATTCCATGTGGCTGATAAATTAGGAGGGAAAAGAAAAAGAATATGATTAATTTTATCCCACACTGGCATTGCAATTATATTTATGAAAATTTTTATAAATTTTTTCTTGCATCTGATCAATTAGGTGATTTCTGGTGTCATCTCTTCTGGTGCAGGAAAGAAGCCATAGTCTTCCTTGGGTCTGTGAAAACAAATGGTTCATAAAGTGATTATACCAAGCATACCGGAATGTATAGGTGGAATTTTCCAGGATTTCCTTTCTCATTTGCAGTCTCTTCTTGATTTCAGAGAATTAGAAAGAGAGTCAAATATATGCCTGACACTGTCAACACAATGGGAAAACAGTGTTGAGACACAAAGGATGCAACAATCTGATGATGGAGAAGACAGTTAATAAATAATAACCCTATAACATGTAACTCATTGAAAAATTAAAGTAGGAGCTGGTAAAAATGAGACAGTGAAATATGGGTGCCATTTTTTCTAGTATTCAAGCATGATCATTTTCAAGCTGACATTTTAACAGAGGCTTCTCTGATGAGATGTCAGGTTTTATGTGGAAACCTGAAGTATTGTGTAACAAGATCAGAAAATATCCAGGGCAAAGGCCCATTGAGAGGGCTTCTTTCTGATGTCGAGTTCAACAAGGAGCCATTGTGGTCAGGAATGAGCTAGAGAGAGACTGAGACATGGTCAGGAAAGAGGAAGATGGAGGCTTGAGGACAAGGTAGCTCCGCTGCTGCTGGAACTTCAGGGCAGAGTCCCTTGGCCACATGTTGAAGTGCTGAACCTCTTCTCTTTTATTAAATTTGTCTCTAGGATAACCAAAACATAGAAATGAATATGCTCCTTATTTCCAGTTGAGGATTTCATTGTAAAGTTGTATTATAGAGAATACTTTTTGAAATGTGAGCCAAGCTAACCCTGTTCTGAGCAAGCCAAACACATGCAAACACACACAGAGACATGTGCACATGTATACACAGTATACACAGAGAGATAGACACATACAGAGCACACCATGGCTCCCTTGACCTTGAATATGGCCTTCATGACCTTGAACATCACTGGTACCTTCACCAGCATGCCATACACTCAAGCACAGCAACTTCACACACCTGCTTCCCTCTGTCAGGTTTTCTCCCACTGTTACAATTGGAATTTGCCACTCCTTCCCATCAAGAACACTCCATCTCCTTATTAAGATGTCTGGTGTAATTGTTTGATGAAACTTCTTTTTTCACATCCACATGGGAAGACCACAGCTTCTTTCCTGTATTTAATTTGGGTGTAAAGGTCTATGACAGATTTTGTTTTACTAACCTCCATATCTTTTTACCTAGCTTCACTGCAAAAGCTTTGGAGTATAGAAATATTGTACATATTTAGTTCACTTTGTGCCTGAGTTAAAAATACATGAATAAAAATATATTTTGTGAATGAACAAAAGTATATAGATTCACTGAAAACTTTAATGGTAAGTGAAAGAGAAGCGGCAGTAAGATGTTAAAATGGTGTGGAGAACATGCTAGAAGAAAAAATTCCATAGTCTGAGTAGGCTTCTCATTAATGATATTTTTTCCTAATTAAGATAGAATGAGATTCATAGAATATTTCAGATGGGAACACACATAGTATGGGTACACACAAAATTATTTCTTGAAATTCTATTTTTGACAGTGTGTGTGTTTTGTGCATGTGTGGTGTGCATCTCTGTGTGTGCACAAAAATGCATTGCAGAACTCAATGAATAAAAATATTTCTTACTCAAATATTAGCCAGCCTGCCAAGGTGCCAGTGGGGCAGAATATTAGGAAAATGTAAACCAATACCACAATGATTTACCCCCTTTAGGACAGCTAAACTTTTTTTTAATGTACAATAACAAGTGTTGGTGAGGATGTGAAGAAATTGGAACCCTCATACACTGTTGCTGGGAATGTAATATGGTGCAGCCTCTGGAAAAGTTTGGCAATTCCTCAGAAAGTTAAACATAGAATTAGCATATGACCCAGCAATTCTACTCCTGGGTTTATGCCCCAGAGAAATGAAAAAATGTCAACAAAACCTGTACACTAATATTCATAGCAGCATTATTCATAATAGCCAAAAAGTGGAAACAACCCAAATGTCCTTCAACTGACAAATCGATAAACTAAATGTGATATATCCATATAATGAAATATTATTCGGCCATAAAAAGGAATGAAGTACTGATAAATGCTACAACATGAGTGAACCTTGGAAACAGTATATTTAGTGAAAGAAGCCAGACACAAAAGGCCACTTATGGTATGATTCTATTTATATGAAATGGCCAAAATAGAAAAATCTATAGAGAAAGAGAGGAGATTAGTAGTTGTCGGGGGCTGAGAGTAGGGGAAAATAGGCAGCAACTACTAATGGGTTCAGGGTTTCTTTTGGGGGTGATGAAAATGTTCTAGAATTAGACACTGGTGGTGGCTGCACAATCTTAGGGATATGCTAAAAAAAAAAACACACCAAATTGTACTCTTTAAAATAGCAAATTTTATAGTATATGAATTATATCTCAATTTTTTAATATCTTACTTATGGACAATAATTTTTGGAAAACAATTCATTAAAGGCAATAATAGATTAAAAAGAAGGCCAGCATATACTGATGGGGAAAATGTGCAATGAATGGAGAGTCAAAAGGAAAAGCAAGGTTGTTGGGTGAATAGGCAGCCAGCATTAGAGTTGAGTCTTCCCCAAACCAAGGACAACAAATGAAGCAGATGTTTTGCAGTACCTACCTTTTCATGGTTGCCGCATCTCACCCTGATCTACTTGTTATTTGTGTGCCTGTCCCATATTTATGTGATCAAATTTATTTTTATGTGTTCCCACAGCAGATGTAGAACACCCTTTTTTCACTTTTCTTTCATGACATTCTTTTATTTATAACTCTGGAGTTCTGGGTTTTATTGGTATTTGACAATCCACTGGATATAACCCAGTCTTTGTTCCATACTTCATGCATGTACAAGTATTCCCGGACCATTCTTTTTAAAATTGCACAGGCCACGAATATCTATTACTTGGATTTATCTTTCTGCCATGATATATGTCTGAGGACATTTTATCACAGGCACCTATTTCATTGTACTCTGACTTCTCCAATATGATATAAGATCCAAAGGAGCAGAGAATTCACTAGCCTTGTTTCCCTGTGTTTTCACAGGGGTTTCTGAATATCTGCACATTTACATAGAAACAATTTTAAGTACACTTAAAAAATACATTTATTAGTCCAACAAGCAAGCAAACAGAGTGATCTTTGGCTCTGGGCTTTGGCTACATTGATACTCTGAAGGACTCGGAAAAAATTATGTCTCCATACTCCACAACACTCCCCTGTAGCCTCTACCTTACTCTATACCTCACCTCATGGTAACTCTTAGATGAAAGGGTCTGTGTGAGTCAGAATTCCTTCCCGTGTGGTTGGCACTGGAGACTGAAGCACTGTCCCCAGACAAAACAGTAGGAAGGAGTCATGTGCCAATCCCTCAGCCAGAGTTAGGACTCCAAAGAGACTGTGATGTCACATCTAGCCCAAGACTGCACAGGACGAGGGACAACAGAATGGGAGCTATTTCTAGCTTTCCTTTAGCTTCTCTTCAGCATAATTGCCTCTCTCCCTCATTAGTGCATTTCTCTCTGTGTCTCTCATTAGGACATTTCCTTGTTGTCACACACCTGAGCCACCATTTTCCTTTGGGACACTGGCCAGAAGAGAATGGGAATGGTTCATGCTCTCTCTCTCTTCCCAAGAGAACAAGTTGCATAAGATGAATTCAGCTTTTATCATCCTCATGGATTCTACTGCCTTGTATAGTTATCAGCTTCTATCACCCTTCCCATATTATGAATTGAAGTTTTCACCATGTCTAGGACTGATGGACCATCCTCACTAGTCCCTTAGATTTCCAATGCACTAATGTGGAGTGAAGATACAGTCCCTAATTTTCTCTCCAGAATATTGCTTTTCCCTCTTCAACAAAGTGGATAACAGGGCTCCTTGGATGTGAAACTATAACCAGTACATCCCTCAGCTTAATGACACCTGTTCCAGTCAATTAGGAATGTCCTGCATATAATACAAGTTATTCCTTCATTTATAAAATATTATTTAAAAGTTATATTTATAGCTCTTTATTGAACAAGGTACTGCTTAGCTTTTGATAGGATTGCCTCATTTAATTCTTACAGCAATCCATTTTATAAGAGCAGTACCTCTATGAAGTCAATTCTACATTTGCAGAAACGTGTAGCATTTCAGTGGCTATACCATCTTACATTCCCATTAGCAGTGAATGAATGTTCCTATTTCTCCACATCCTCTCCAACTCTTGTAGTTTCCTGTTTATTTAATAGTCACCATTCTAGTAGGGTGGCATTGTGTTTTTAATTTGCATTTCCCTAATACAAAGTGAAATGATATCCTACTATGTTTTTATTTGCTTTTCCCTAATATCTAGTGAAGCTTAGCATCTTCTCATGTGTTTCATTTAACTAACTGGAAAAAAATATCTATATCATTAGCCCATTTTTTATTTGGGTTTATTGTCTACATTGTTGAGTTGTAGGATTTCTTATACATATTCTGGATATGAAACAGTTATTAGATATTTGTTTTCTAAATATTTTCTCTCATTGAATGAGATGCCTTTTCACCCTTTTGAAAAAGTCCTTTGAATCACAGAAGTATCCAGTCTTGAGGAGGTCTCCTTTACCTATTTTTTCTTTCAATGCTTGTTAATTTTTACAGGATGTGAGATAGGGGTCCTTTTGCATCCTTTTGTATATGTATATCCTATTCTCCCAACATCATTTATGAAAGAGACTGTTTCTGTCCCAGTTGAGAGGACTTGGGAGAATTTTCAATACAATTGGGAGACTTTTTAACTCTCAATTCAATTCCGTTGATCAATAGGTCTATCTTTATGCCAGTATCATGCTGTTTTGACTACTGTAGATTTATAATATGTTTTAAGGTCAGGAAGCATGGGTGTTCCCAATTCATTCTCAATTTTCAAGATGTTTTTGGCAATTTGAGGCCCCATGCCCTTCAAAACACATTTGATAATTATTTTTTCCACTTCTGCTGTTTGAATTTTAATTGGAAATTTATTGAATATTTAGATTAATTTTGGTAGAATTGAAACCTTAATTGCATTAACCCTTCAAATCAATGAACACAGTATATTTTCCATTTATTTAGGTCTTCTTTGATTTCTTTTAGCAATGTTTTCTAGTTTTCTGTGAACAGGTTCTTTATATCCTTGGCTAAGCTTATTCCTAGATATTTGATTCTTTTTGTTGCTACTGTAAATGAATTTTTTTCTCAATTAACCCCTTGGATAGCTCATTATTCATGTATAGAAACACCACTGATTTTTGTTGTTGGTCTTGCATCCTGCCAATTTGCTGAACTCATTTATTAACTCCAATATCTTTGTCATAGTTTTCTTCAAGACTTCCTGTATATAGGCCAGGTCATCTGAAAATAGTGACAGTTTCACTACTTCCTTTCTGACTTCTATTATTTCTTTTTCTTGCCTAATTGCTTTAGCTAGAACTTCTAGAAAAATGTTGAATAACAGTGGTGATAGTCAGCCTGCTTTTTCCTGCTCTTAGAAAGCTTTCAGTCCCTCCACATTGAGTACAATGTTATCTGTAGGTTTTTCAATTATGTCCTCTATCATGTTCAGAAATTTTCCTTGGGCTCATACCTTTGATTTTCTAGGGTACACAACAGCTTCAAACTACCACACTTCACAACAAAGAAAAGCCCAGGACCATATGGCTTCACAGGTGAATTTTAACAAGCATTCCAAGAAGAATTAATGGAAGTCCTGCTCAATCACTTCAAAAATTGAAGAAAAGTATATACTACCTATCTCATTCTATGACAATACCACCCCAATACCAAAGCCTGAAAAAGATACTACAAGAAAAAAAAAAAAAACTATAGACCAAACTCTCTAATGAGTATAGATGAAGAAATCCTTAACAAAATACTAGCAAACTGAGTCAAATTAAAATAATTATACACAATGACCAGTGGGTTTTATTTGAGGTGTGCAAGGGTGGTTCCATACAAGAAAATCAATTAATGTGATATACCACATTAACAGATTGAAAGGGAAAAAGCACATCATCCTCTTTATTGAAGCACAAAAGACTTTAAGTAATTTTCTGTATTTTTACCTCCATAATTTTGATTTTTCCTTGATTTTTTAGTTGCTATTGTGAGTGGAATTTTTTCCTGATTGCCTTTTTAGTTAGTTCTTTATTTGTATATAGGAACATTACTGATTTATGTGCATTAATCTTGTATCCTACCAGTCTGCTGAACTTTCCTATTAGTTTATGTTCCTTTGTCATGTATTTCTCAGGATTTTCCAAATATTAGAACATATCATCTGCAAACAATGTCAGATTTACTCCATCTTTCCAATTTGGATACCTCTATTTCTTTGTATTGGTGAGTTTCTCTGGCTAGATCTTCTAGCCCAATGTTGAATTATACCATTGACAGTGAGAATTGTTGTTTCACTCAAGATCATAGAGCGACGATATTCAGTGTCTCACTGTTGAGTACTATGAAATAAGTGTGTTTTTCCTATATGCCATTTATCATATTAAGGATGTTTCCTTCAATTCCTATATTATGAACTGTTTTTATCAAAAAGTGATGCTGAATTTTGTAAAATGATTTTTCTGCAACTATCATGATTACCTTTGTTTTTTTTTCCTTTTAGATTTTCATATGCTATATTACATTGATTTTCTTATGTTGAACCATGCTTGCAGGACAGGAATGAACCCCACTTGGTACTGGTATATAATTCTTTTAATGTACCTTGGGACTCAATTTGCAATATTTTGTTGAGTATTTTTGCCTCTCTGTTCATTTGGGATATTGGCCTGTAGTTTCCTTTCTTGTAATATCTTTATCTGATTTAGGTATTAGAGTGATATTGTCTTCATGAAATGAGTTAGACAGTATCCTTTTTCTTAAATTTTTGAAAGATTTTGAGCAAAAATCATGTAAATTATTTTTGGAAAATTTTGTAAAATTATCCTGTGAGGCCATCTGGCCTGGAGCTTTTATGGTTAGGTAGATTTTTTTTTAAATTTAATGTATTTCAATGATCAGAAATGAGTACATCCTTGGGGAGTGATATTTGCCATAAATTTTAGATGACTATAAAAATATAAATTGGGGTTTATTGCTTACATTGTACATTGAGAATAGCAGCACAGTTGTTTACTTCTTATGTATTTTTTAATGTTAAGAATCCATAATATCCCCTTATAAGACTCTTTTTTTATCTTGCAGTTTTACTGAGATACAGTCACATACCATACAATCATCCAAAGTGGAAAATCAGTTGTTCACAGTTTCATCATATAGTTGTCAATTCATCACCACTATCAATTATGAACATTTTCATTACTTCAAAAATATAAAAATAAAAACAAGAATAAAAATTAAAGTAAAAAAAGAACACCCAACACATCACAACCCCTTCTACTATTCATTTACTTTTTTCACCATTTTTCTACTCATCAGTTCATACACTGGATAAAGGGAATGTGAGCCACAGTGTTTTCACAATGACATGGTCACAATGTATAATCTATATGGTTCTATACTCTTCTGCAAGAATCAAGGCTACTGGAACTTTGGGTATCTTTGTGACGACTGAAACACTGACCTAGAATTCAGCAGATACAAATGCCAGTATTACTTCATACATCATTTGTTACAAAAAGCAGAAAAATAGTTCAGAGCTGCACTGGTTTGGATGTGTTATGTCCCCCAAAATGTATGTTCTTTCAAGCAATCTTGTGGGGCAGGAGCTATTAGTGTTGAGTAGGTTGGAATCATTTGATTGAATGATTCCATGTAGGTGTGACTCAATCATTTGTGAGTGAAATATTTGTTTGAATAATTTCCATGGAAGTGTTACCCCATCCATTCATGGTGGGTGTTAATTAAACAACTGGAGTTGTATTAAAGAGTTCACAAATAAAAGGACTTCATAACAGCTAAGAATGACATTTTTGAGAGCTGCAGCTAAGAGAGGCATTTCAAAACTGCCATTGGTAGTAGACTTATGCTAGTCCAGAATTTGCCCCAGAAACTAAGAGAACACCCCAAGATGCCTAGAGAGAAATGTCCATGAAAAAGCCACTTTGAAATGCAACCTAGAAGCAAGCAGATGCCAGCCATATGCCTTCCCAGCTAACAGAGTTTATCTGGTTGCTTTTGGCCTTCCTTCAATGAAGGTATACTTGTGTTGATGCCTTAATTTGGACCTTGACATGGCCTTCATAACCAAATAAACTGCCTTTATAAAAATCAATCCACTTCTGGTATTTTTGCATAATGGCAGCATTAGCAAACTGGAACAAGTCTTCAATTAGGGATATGAATGAAGTGGATCTTGTTAAGACTAAGGCAAATCAGACCAAAGTGTAAAGGATAATTTTGACTGAGTTTTAGAATTTCAGCTTCTGTATGAGACCAAAGGAAGAGATGTTTATTTGGTGCAGGACCTATATTTTCTGTAGTACACTAAATAGTTCAACTTATATGCTCAGTTTATTCACACACCATAATTACATGAAACTTTGAATAGGAAGTGAGATCTGGTAGGTTTGTACAGTGTAGTCTGAAATTCCGATACATCCCAAAGGAATTTGGGCAGAGAATTAGGATACATTTTCAGGGAACCCTGGAGAACTGTGTAACAATGCAGAAATATTGGACCTCCCCACCTGTGTTGTTACTGGTGTTTGTAAAAATGTTGAGGATTGACAGTTTGGTAGGATGAGTCCTCAATCTTGGGACATGCCCTTGTGAAGCTTGTTGCCACAAAGGAGAAGCTAAGCCTACTTATAATTTCCTTATGTAACTCTGCAGAGAACCTCTTTGTTGATCAGGTATGACCCTCTCTCTCTCTCTAAGCCCACATGACAGGTGAACTTACTGCCCTCATCCCTACTTGAGACTTGACTCCCAGGGGCATAAATCTCCCTGGCAACATGGGACATGACTTTTGGGGATGAGCCTGGATATGGCATCATGGGATAGAGAAATGTTTCTTTACTGAAAGTGGAAGTGAAAAGAAACAAAACAAAGTTTCAGGTGGTTGTGAGATTTCAAATGGAATCAAGAGGTCACTCTGGAGGGCATTCTTATGCACTATAAAGATATCCATTTTTAGTTTTTAGTGTACTGGAATAGCTAGAAGGAAATACTTGAAACTGTCATTCTGCTACCAAGTAGCCTTGATTCCTGAAGAAGATTACATAACTACATAGTTTACATGGTGTGTCTATGCACTTGTGAAAACCTCATGGCTCACTCTCTCTTTGTCTAGTGTATAGACAGATGAGTAGAAACATGGGGACAAGAACTAAAAGAAAAATAGGGTGGGGTAGAGGGATGGAATGTTTTGGTTGTTCTTTTTTTACTTTTATTATTATTTTTAGTTTTTTTGGAATAAGAAAAATGTTCAAAAATTGATTCTGGTGATACATGCACAACTATATGATGGTACTATGAATAGTTGATTGTACACTGTGGATGATTGTAAGTTATGTGAATATACCTCAATAAAATCATACCCAGCAGTCATGTCCCATATTCCAAGGAGATACACACCCCTTGGGGATGTGTCCCACATATTGGCAAGGGCAGCTAGCCTGCCAGCCAAGTTGTCTTAGAGAGAGATGCCACATCCAAGCAAAAAAGTGGTTCTCTGGGGATGAAATTTAGGCCTAATTATAAGTAGGCTTAGCTGCTTATTTTCAGTAACAGTCTTCCTAAGGGCAAGCCCCAAGATCAAGGGATTGGCCTACTAAATTGGTATTCCCCAATGTTTGCAAGAATATAAGAAATTACCCATGTGTGTATATTTAATATATCCACATTTTCACCCAGACCCCAAGGGGTTTTTTTAAACACATTTTTATCAAATGTGCCAGTTACTCTGGGCTCTATCTGGGCTTCACACTAACCTGTACAAACAAACCAGTTCTCACTCCCTATTCAAGGTTCCATGTAAATATGGAGTTCGAAAAAATTGACCATACAAGTGATAGAGAAAATAAAGATTTTCCACCAAATAAACCTTTTGTTTCTGGCTAATTTTCCTCAGCATACTATCCTAAATCTTCATCCACATTGTAAAAGGCTTCATGACTTTACTCTGTCTTACAACTGCATAATATTCCATTATACATATATACCACATTTTGTTTATCCACTCACCCATTGATGGACATTTAGGCTGTTTCCATCTCTTGGCAATTGTGAATAATTCTGCTGCAAACATTGCATGCAAATGTCTGTTCAGGTCCTTGACTATTTCCTCTGAACAGGAACCTAGTAATGGGATGCTGGATCATAAGGAAGGCAATGCTATGCTTAGAATCCCAAGGAATCATCACACTGACTTTTATCATTTTACATTCCCGCCAACTAGTGAATAAGTGTGCCTATTCCTTGTAGGTAGATTTTTGTTGACTGATTGGATCTCTTTGCTATTGAATGGTTTTTTGAGGTCTTCACTTTCTTCATTGGTCAGTCTATGTTATCTCTGTTTTAACAGGAAATTGTCCATTTCCTCTAGATTATCTAGTTTGGTGATACACAGCTGCTCAAAGTATCCTCTTATGACTTTTTAAAACTTTCCTTGGATCCATAATAGTGACTCCACTCTCATTTCTGATTTTGTTTACATAGGTCTTCTCTCTCTTTGATTGTCAGTCTTCTTGTTCTTCTCAAAGATCCAACTTTTGGTATTATTTATTTTCTTGTGCTTTTTCCCTAGATCATTTCTTTATATTTTAATCTTTTTTATTTCTTTTATTCTAGTTGTTTTGGGTTAGTTTGCTGATCATTTTGTAACATCTTCAGTTGCTAATTTAAGCCTTTGGTTTTACCTATTTCTTCCTTCTTTAAAAAAATATTTTTATTGAGATGTATTCATATCCCATACAATCATTCAAAATGTATAATCAATTGTTCACAGTACTATCATATGGTTGTGCATTCATCACCAAAATCTATTTTTGAGTATTTTCCTTATACCAGAAAAGTGAAAAAAAAGAATAAAAAATAAAGGTAAAAAAGAATACCCAAATCCTACACCCCTCCCACCCTATTTTTCATTTAGTTTTTTGTCACAATTTTTCTACTGATCCATCCATATACTGTATAAAAGGACTGGTCCACAAGGCTTTCACAATCACACTGTCACCCCTCGTAAGCTGCAATTCTAAACATTCATCTTCAAGAGTCAAGGCTACTGGGTTATAGTCTGATAGTTCCACGTATTTATTTCTAGCTATTTCACTACACTAAAACCTAAAAAGGGTTATCTATATAGTACATAAGTGTGCCCACCAGAGAGGCCCCTTGACACCATTTGTAATCACTCATCCACTGAAACTTTGTTTCATTACATTTCACAGTACCCTCTTGGTCAAGTAAATGCTCCCAACCCACAGTGTGGGTCCAGACTCTCCCTGGGAGCCACATCCCATGTCACCAGGGAGAGTCATATCCCCAGGAGTCAGATCCCACACAAGGGGGAGGGCAGAGAGCCCACCAGCTGAGATGGCTTAGCTAGAGAGAGAAGGCCACATCTGAGCAAAAAGAGGCACTCAGGGGGAGACACTTAGGCACAATTATAAGAAGCTTTAGCCTTTCCTTTACAGTAATGAGCATTATAAGGGCAAGTCCCATGATAGAGGGATTGGCACATCAAAACATCAATCCTCAGTGTCTCAATATTTGTGAGAATATCAGCAACACTCCAGGTGAGGAAGTCCAAAACCTCTGCATTTTCGCCAGCTCCTCAGCAGGGGCCTGCATATATATTTTTATTCTCTGACCAAATTACTTTAGGATGTGTCATTATTTCACATTAAAATATGCAAACCTACCAGGTCTCACTTCCCTTTAAAAGTTCCATTTAATTATGGAATTCAAACAAACTGTATGAGTTAAATTGTTTAGGAAATATAGCTCTTGCACCAACTAACCATCACTTCCCTTGCTCTCACAAGGAATTTGAGGTTTTAAAATGCAGTCAGTATTGTCCTTTACCCGTTGGCCTGATTTGCCATAGCCCTAACCACATCTGCTACATTCATGTTGAAGTCTGAACTCTTTTCCTGCTTTTTTAACAGTTGCTATATGTTCTAATACTAACATTCATATCTGCCAAGTTCTAGCTCTGAGTTTCAGGTATCACACAGATACCAAATGTTCTAGAGATCAATCAGGTTATACACAAAGGGATCAGCATCTCAGAGTTTGGAAATAGCCATTACCATTTAGGAATAGATTTGACTGCTGTAAGAGCTTACAGCCTAGGTACCCTTACAATAACCATTCCCCTGTTGGGCCATTCTCTAAGATTCAGTTCTGTTTACACGTTGTATTTAGGCCATATTGGTGAGGCATTATAGTGTTTGCCTTTGTTTCTGGCATAGTTCACTCAAAATGCTGTCTACAGGTTCCACTCACCTCGTTGCCTGTCTCACAGCTTCACTCCTTCTTGCAGTTGCTCAATATTCCATTGTATGCACAAACAAAGGCTTACCATTCTGTTCCTCACTTGATGCACTCTTAGGCCA
Source organism: Choloepus didactylus (assembly GCF_015220235.1). Taxonomy (NCBI): domain Eukaryota; kingdom Metazoa; phylum Chordata; class Mammalia; order Pilosa; family Megalonychidae; genus Choloepus; species Choloepus didactylus. The sequence goes on along the minus strand of NW_023637607.1, from coordinate 7,420,544 downwards.
ACTCCACCCATTGCAAATCATGCATACTGTCTCCATAAACACCAGTGTGCAAATGTCCATTCATGTCCCTGCTCTCAGATCCTCCAGGTAAATGCTCCTTAATGAGGTTGCAGGATCTTATGGCACCCACATACTTACCTTTGTGTGGAAACACCCCACTTTTCTCCAGAAAGACTACACCATTGTACCACCTAATTGAAAGTAAATATGTACATCCTTCTCTCCATGTCTTCTCCAGCACTTTTATCAATGTTTCTATTTTCCCATTCCTTTTATAGAGCTATATTCCCAAACCATATAATTATCCACAAGGTACCATCAGTTGTTCATGGTATCATCATACAGTTGTCCATTTATCACTGCAGTAAGCACTTGAACATATTGATTACTATGAAAAAGTATTTTCATGAATTAAAAAATAATAAAAATGAAAATAAAATATCACACAGTATAACTGTAGGGTCTTACAATACCAATAGCAAGAATCACATATCCCTCCTTTATATCCCCCTCTCATACACATTTAGCTTTGGTATATTGCCTTTGTTTCATTTAATGGAAGCATATTACAGTGTTGCTGTTAACCATAGACTCCAGTTTGCTTTGATTTTATTTTTCCACAATACCATCCCCTTTCCAACACTCTGCGTGGTTGACATTCATTTGTTTGCCCACATGCAAGAACAGTTTTATATTTGTACACTTAGAATCCTTAATCACTCTCACTTTTGCTAAGTTAAACTGTCCGTGTCTTTATCTTCTATCTATACCTCAGGTGTCATTCATGCCTCTGGCTCACCTCTTTCACCTTTACTCATGGACATTTTTGTTCACTGCAGTTACAATATTGTGCTACCATCACACTGTATTATGCTATCTATCTCTGGATCTACACAATCAATCCTGCTGAATATTCTGTATTTCTTCATCATCAAATGCTCTATCTCTACCCTCTTTTTATCTCCAGATAGCCTGTATTATCAGCTTTTAACTTGAAAAGTTTGCTTATTAATGTTAGTTCATATTAGTGAGAGTATACATTATTTGTCTTTTTGTTTCTGGCTAACTTTGCTCAATATGATGTCCCCAAGTTTCATCAACTTTATTATATGTTCCATGTCTTTGTGTTGTCTTACAGCTGCATAATATTCCATCATGTGTATTGCCACAGTTCATTTTTCCACTCATCCACTGATGGAAATTTGGGCTGTTTCCACCTCTTGGCTGTTGTGAATAGTGCTGTAATAAACATCAGTATACAAATGTCCATTCATGCCTTAATTTTCAATTTCTCTGAGTATATACCTTGTAATGGAATAGGTGGGTCCTATGATAAATCAATAATTAGCTTCCCAAGGAACTGCCACACTGTCTTCCAGAGTGGTTGCAACATTCTTCATTCCCATCAACAATGAATAAGTGTGCAACTTTCTCCACATCCTCTCCAGCACTTGTAGTTTTCCATTTTTTGGGTAATGGCCATTCTGGTAGTTGTGAGATTATATCCCATTGTGGTTTTGATGCATTTCCCTAATAGCCAGTGAAGTTGAGCATTTCTTCATTTGTTTTTGAGCTATTTGTATTTCCTCTTCAGAAAAGTGTATGCCCATGTCTTTTGCCCATTTTTTAATTGGGTTGTGTGCTCTTTTGTTGTCAAGTTGTAGGATCACTTATATTCAGTATATTAAACCTTATCTGACATGTGGTTTCCAAATATTTTCTCTCATTGTGTAGGTTGCCTTTTTACCTTTCTGACAAAGTCCTTTGATGTGCAAAAGTGTTTAATTTTGAGGAGATCCCATTTGTCAATTTGTTCTTTGGTTGCCCATGCTTTGGCTGTAAGGTCTATGAAATGACCTCCTATCACAAGATCTTTAAAAAATTGCCCCACATTTTCTTCTAGGAGTCTTATGGTCTCACCGTTAATGTTAGGTCTTTGATCTATTTTGAGTTAATTTTTGCATTTAAGGTGTGAGAAAGGGGTCATTTTTTATTCTTTCAGAAAAGGATATACAGTTCTCCAAATACCATTTCTTGAAGAGGCTACTCTGTCCCAGTTGCTTTGGCTTGATTGCCTTATCAAAGATCAATTGTCCACAGAAGTGAGAGTCTATTTCTGAACACTCAATTTGAATCCATTTTTTGGTATCTTTGTCCATGTGCAGTGCCATGCTATTTTGAGCACTGTATCTGTGTAATATGCTTCGAAATCAAGTAGTGTGAGACCTCCCACTTTGTTCCTCTTTCTAAAGATATTTTTGGCTATTAGGGTCAACTTTCCTTTCCAAATGGGTTTTGTTATTGGTTTTTCTATCTCTGCAATGTAAGTTGTTGGGATTTTAATTGGTATTGCATTGAATCTATAAATCAGCTTGGGTAAAATTGACATCTTAATTATATTTAGTTTTCCAATCCATGGACATGGTATGTTCTTTTATTTCTGAAACTCCTGTTCAATTGCTTTTAGGAGTTTCTTGGAGTTTTCTTTGTATGGGTCTTCTGTGGTCTTTTAAGTTTATTCCTAGAGTTTATTCTGTTTACTATTGTCAATGGATTTTTTCCTTGATTCCTCCTCTTGTTGCACATTACTTGTGTATAAGAACACTGCAGATTTTTGCATGCTGATCTTGTAGCCTACCACTTGGCTGTATTTATTGATTAGTTCTAATTGCTTTGCTGTAGCTTTTTCTGGATTTTCTACATATAGAATCATGTCATCTATGAAGAGGTAGAGTTTTACTTCTTCCTCTCCAATTTGGATGCTTTTTATTTATTTTCCTTGCCTAATTGCTCTAGCTAGAAATTCCAGCACAGTGGTTGCAGAACAATGGTTTCAGTGGGTATCCCTGTGTGGTTCCTGATCTTAAAGGGGAAGATTTCAGTCTCTCCCCATTGGGTATGGTGTTAGCTGACAGTTTTTCATATATTGCTTTTATCATATTGAGAAAATTCCCTATTATTCCTTAACTTTGAAGTGTTTTCCTCAAGAAAGGATGTTAAATTTTGTGAAAAGCTTTTCCTGGATCAATTGGGATGAACATGTGGTTCTTATGCTTTGATTTATTAATGTGGTGTATTACATTAATTGATTTTCTTGTGTTGAACAGCTTTGAATACCTGGTATAAACCGCACCTGGTCATGGTGTATAATTCTTTTAATGTGCTGCTGGATTTGATTTGCCAGTATTTTGTTGAGGATTTCTGTGTCTATATTCATTAAAGATATTGCTATATAATTTTCTTTCTTTGTAGTGTCTTTGTCTGATTTTAGTATTAGGGTGATGTTGGTTTCATAGAATATTTTTCAAGAGTATGAGAAGGATTGGTACTAATTCTTTCTTGAATGCTTGGTAGAATTCACATGTGACACCATCTGGTCCTGGGCATTTCTCTTTTGGGAGCTTTGTAATGACTGACTCAATGTCTTCACTTGTGATAAGTTTGTTGAGATCACCTTTTTCTCCACAAGTCAATTTTAGTTCTTTATGCTTTCCTTGGAAGTTGTCCGTAGCATCTAAGCTGTTTAGTTTATTAGCATATAGAAGCTCATAGTGTCTTCTCATTATCTCCTTTATTTCTGCACGGTCAATATTTATGTTTCCTTTCCCATTTCTGATTGCATTTCTTTGCATCCACCCTCTTTTTTTTGTTTGCCTAGGTAGGGTTCCATAAATTTTCTTGATTTTCTCAAAGAAAAAACTTCTGGTTTTGTGATTTTCTCTATCATTTTCCTATTCTCAATTTATTTCTGCCCTCATCTTTGTTATTTCTTTCCTTGTGTTTGCTTTGGGGTTAGTTTGCTGTGTTTTCTCTAGCTCTGCCAGGTGAATAGTTAATTCCTCAATTTTTTCGGTCCTTTTTAATATAAGCATTTAGGGCAATAATTGTTCCTCTCTGCACTGCCTTTACTGCATCCCATAAGTTTTGATTTGTTGTGTTTTCATTTTCAATTGCCACAAAGTATTTACTAATTTCTCTTGTAATCTCTTCCTTTACCTGCTAGTTTTCTAAGAGTATGTTGTTTAATCTCCATATATTTGTGAATTTTACAGCTTTTTCCTGTTATTTATTTCCCATCTCATTCCATTATGATCTGAGAAAGTGTTTTTTTATAATATCAATATTTTCAAATTTTTTGAGATGTGCTTTGTGACCCATAATGTGGTCTATCCCAGAGACTGTTCCATGAGCACTTGAGAAAAATGTGTATCCTTATGTTGTGGGGTGTAGTGTTGTGTAAATGTCTGTCAAGTCTAGTTCATTTATCATACAAATTAACATATCTATTTCCTTATTGATATTCTGTCTAGGTCTTCTGTCCACTGAAGAGAGTGGTGTATTGATGATTCCCACTATTACTATAGAGTTATCTACTTCTCCTTTCAGTGTTCTCAGTGTTTGCCTCATGAATTTTGGAGCACTCTGGCTTTGTGCATAAATATTTGTGATTGCTATGTTTTCTTGATGAATTAACCCTTTTATTAATACATAGTGTTGTTCTTTGTCCCTTTTAATTGTTTTACTTTTGAATTCTAAATTGTCTGATAATAATATAGCAACTCCCACTGTTTTCTGATTGCTTTTTGCATGGAATATCTTTTTCCAACCTTTCACTTTCAGCCAATTTTTTTTTCCTTGTGTCTAAAGTGAGTTTCTTTTAGACAGCATATAAACAGGTCCTGCTTTTTAATGCAGTCTACCAGTCTGTGTCTTTTTACTGGGCAGTGTAATCCATTAACACTTAGTGTTATTACTGTAAGGGCAGTACTTTGTTCTACCATTTTGTCTTTTGGATTTTATATGCCACACCTTGTTTTTTCCTATGTTTCCATTTACCATTCCTGATAATCTTCATTTCTACTCTCTTCTCCAAACCTCTCTCTCCTGTCTTTTCCTATCAGCCTGTAGCACTCCCTTTAGAATTTCTTGTAGCACCAGTATCTTTTTCACAGTCTATCTCAGTGTCTGTTTTTCTGAAAGTATTTTAATCTCTCCCTCATTTTTGAAGGACAGTTTTGCTAGATATAGAATTCTTGGTTGGCACTTCTTGTCTTTCAATATCTTAAATATATCATACCACTTTCTTCTCATCTCTATGGTTTCTGCAGAGAAATCTGCACATAGTCTTATGGAGATTTGCTTGTATGTGGTGGATTGCTTTTCTCTTCCTGCTTCCAGAATTCTCTGTCTTTTTCACTGGAAAATCTGATCAGTGTCTTGGAGTAAATCTATTAGGATCTATTGTCTTTGTGGTATGCTGTACTTCTTGAATCTGTAAGTTTCTGTCTTTCACAAGAGTTGTGAAATTTTCAGTGAATATTTCTTCTATTATTTTTTCTGCTCCTTTCCCCCTCTCTTCTCCCTCTGGGATACCCATAACATGTATATTTGTGGGCTTCATGTTGTCACTCAGCTTCCTAAGATCCTGCTTATGTTTTTCCATTTGTTTCACCATCTGTTCTTTCATGTGTGTGAGTTCAGATGTCTGGTCTTCCAATTCATTGATCCTTTCTTCTGTCTATTAAAATCTACTGTTGTATCCCTCCTTTGTTTTTTACATCTCCTCCATTATGCCCTTCATTCATATAGATTCTGCCATTTGTTTTACAAGTTTATGAATTCTTCCTTATGGTAATCCAGTGTCCTTCTTATATATTTCTTCTCTTTTGCTATGTCTTCCCTCAGTTCATTGACTTGATTTTTGAATTGATTTAGATTTGTCTGAACATCTCCAATTAGTTCTTCCTTCAGTTCATTTAGTTGACTTAGGAATAATTGCCTCAACTCCTATATCTTGGTGGAACTGTTAATTCATTCCTTTGGTTGGTCCATATTTTCTTGTTTCCTACTATGACTCTTTATGTTAAGCTGTCTATGCATCTGACTTTCTTGATAGTTTATTTTGGAGCTCATTTTCACTCTTTTGCCTAGGGTTTTCTTGTTGGTTGGCTTTGTTCTCTAAACTTTGGTGTTCAGTTCAGTTTATTCTAGACCTCTAACTTAGATTGTGTTTATTTGATCAGAGATAGTCACCTCTTGTTTTCCCGTTTCTTCCCCTGGCTTTATGTATCCCTTTTGTATGAGCATCTCCTCAGATATGATCAACCTCAGTCATGTTTTCCCAGTCCAGAGAGGCCCAGGTCTCAGGAGGAGAGAATGGAATTTTCTGGAGAATTAGACCCTCTTGTGAGGCCTTTATACTCTTTGCTTTTCCTATGCTGTCCAGCATGTGGTACTTGCCAGCCTGCAGCTCCCTTACCAATGTGAGGAGCTGTGGTGCCTTTAGTTCTCCCAGTTACCATTATCCTGTTGGGGGCATGGCTGAGTGAAGCTGGTTTCTGAATTCCAGCCCCTGGGGTCTGAGTTCCCCAAAGAAGGCTACCACTTGAGCTGGCCCTTGCCCCCATTTTCTTGGAAGTTTTCTGTTCTTAGCAAATTTTGTCCCCCAGTAGACTTATTGCTTTGTCTCTCAGTGCTCTTAGCTCTGCTCTTCCCTGGGCCCAAATTGCTAGGCTTTGAGGCTTTCTCTAATGGGCTACTTAGAATAGTTATTTTAGAGAAAGAGAAAAAGCTAAAAAAATGACAATAGAAAAAGAAATACCATGTATAGACTATGTAAAGACAAGCCCTTAATTCAGTCTTTGCAGTTCTGATGGGCTATTGAAATGCAAAAAGACAAGGCAATTGAGTAGCAAACATGAAACCAGAAAAAACAGCTTTGCAGAGAAGGGCCCTTGTTTACCCAGTTTGCAAATGTGCCAGGTTCTCTTTGAGCCCAGCCCTTCTCCATATTATGTCCACCCCCAACTCCAAAAGTTTCTGATTTTGTTTTTCTGCTGTTTTGCTAGCCCTAGCTCCTCTCTGCTGGGTTGACGGTTCCCAGATTCTCCAGTGTCTGGTCTCAGATTATCTATGGTTGGAGTTTTTGTTCTGATGTCTGAGTTTGTTTTGCAGTGCTGCAACTGCAGTTCTCCATCCTGGTACCCAGCAGAGATAGTCCCTCATTCCTCAGGAGACTAGCCACAAAACACTTTGTTGTGCATTGCAGGGAGGGACATGGGCCTCCTGACCATGAGAACTTACAGATTTTGCTGATGTCAGCTGGTCCACACACTGGAAACTGTTGTGCCATGTGTTTAAACTGATATTACTCTGCAGCATCCATTCCACACAGTTCCTGGCTATCTAGACACACCTCACCATTCTGCCATCTATCCCTACCCCCTCCTATTTCTTCCTTTTTGATGCATGCATCTACAGCTTTAAATTTCCCACTCAGCACTGCTTTTGCTATATCCCATAAGTTTTTATATGTTGTGCTCTCATTTTCATTTTTCTCTAGGTATTTACCTGTCTGTCTTGAAATTTCCTCTTCGACCCACTTGTTTAGCAGCCTGTTTTTTCACCGCCATATATTTGTGAAAGATCATGTTCTTCAGTGGTTATTGATTCCTAGCTGCATTCCATTATGGTCAGAGAATATGATGTGAATTACTTCAATATTTTCAAATTTATTAAGACTTGTTTTGTTCCCCAGCATATGATGTATCCAGATGAATATTCCTTTAGTGCTAGGGAAAAATGTATATCCTGGTACTTTTGTAGATAACAATCTATATATCTAAGTCTAATTCATTTATCACATGGTTTATTTTCTCAATTTCCTTAAATGTCTTATTTCTAGGTCTCCTATCTATAGAAGAGAATGGTGCGTTGATCTCTCTTAATATTATTGTAGAAAGGTTTGTCACTCCGTTTAGTTTAGCCAATATTTGTTTCAGGTATTTTGGAGTTCCTTAATTGGAGTCATAAACATTTATGCTTGTGTTTATTTCTTTGTGAATTATCCCATATATTAATATATACTGTCCTTCATTGTCACATGAAATCTGTGAATTTAAAGTCTATTTTGTCTGATATTAGTATGGCTATCTCGGCTTTCTTTTGGCTGCTGCTTGCATGGAATATTTTTCCATCTTTTCACTTTCAGTCTCTTTGTGTCACAGGGTCTAGGATGAGTCTCTTTTAAACAGCATATAGATGAGCCATACAATTTAATACATTCTATCAGTGCATGCCTTTTAATTGGGAAGTTTAATCCACTCATAATCAAAGTTATTTGAATGCAGTTCTTGAACCAACCGTATTATTCTTTGGTTTTTAATTGTCATAACTATTCTCCCTCTCTTTTTTTCCAATTAAAGTACCCTTGTTAATATTCTTCAGTTCTGTGCCCTTATTCAGACATCCCTATCCTTTCTTATTTCTCACCTGGTAGAGCTCCCTTTAGTATTTCTTGAAGCACATGTCTCTTATTAACAAATTCTATCATATGTTTGTGACAATTTTAACCTCCCCCTCAAATTTGAAGGAGAGCTTTGCCAAGTAAAGAATTATTAGCTGACAACTCTTCTATTTCTGTATCTTAAATAAGTCATACAACTACCTTCTTGAATCCATGGTATCCACTGAGTACTATTTTGTCTTATGTAGTTTACCTTGTGTGGGGGTAATTGCTTCTCTCTTGCTGCTTTCAAGACTTTCTCCTCTTCAGCATTTAACAATCTGATTAGTGCATATCTCAGAGTGGTTCTCTTTGTATTTATTCTATTTGGCATTCACTAGGCTTCTTTGATGTGCATATTTATGCCAATTAGAAGGATTGGGAAGTTTTCTGTAACAACATCCTCAAATACACTTTCTCGCCCTTTACTGTTCTCATCTCCTTCTGGGAAACCAATCATTATTACCTTTGTGTGTATCATGTTGTGCTTCACTTACCTGAGATCCATTTCCATTTTTTTCACCATTAATTCTTTTGTGCATTCACAATTTGTCCTCTAATTCACTTATTCTTTCTTCTACCTCTTCAAATCTGCTGTTGTGTGTTTTTAATGTGATCTATGGTCCCATTTATTTCCCTGAGATCTGTTATTGTTCTTAACCCTTTCAAATGATTCTTAATACTCTTCTAGAGTCTTCTTGATGTTCTTTATGTCAATAGACAACATGCTGAGGTTGTTCTGGAGATTAGTATGTACTCCTTTGATTAATTGCTCCAGATTCTGTGTCTCCTCCAGCTTTAAAATTTGGTCACTTGGTGTTTCCATATACACTTGGGTCTTCATACACTTTGCGATTTTCTGTTGGCTCTAGGGCATTTGCTTATCTACATAAGTTTATTTTGAGATATGCAGGATTATTTGAGTATTTATCAATAATTTGCGAGAGCTACAGCTTGAAGGAGTATACTTTGCCTGTCCTTCCAGCAGATGGAGTTCTTAAGCTACCTCTTACTCTCAATCCATCCTCACCCCCAACTTTGTCTATGCACTCTGTGGGTTCCAAACCATGTGGAAATCCAATTACACACCAGTTCTTCATGTGCACTGGGGACTGCCATTTCTGGCTTTGGGGGGCTGGGCCTTGTGCAGCTCAGCAGGGATTCTTCTTAAGAGTACAGCGAGTTTGGTAATTGCTGGGCCTCTGATTGGCCTAGTCTTGATGTGCTTGGCTTCACATCTGAAACCTTAGCTTTAATGCACACTGGACCCTGCCCAGCAAGCCTCTGGTGTTGGAGAAGGGCTCCTGGTGTTTCCATGTAGTTCCCTCCCCTCTCTGCAACTCTTGCAGATGTACACTGTGGGCTTCCATGGAGAAAGAGTAAATGCAGTCACCACAAGTCTGCTGCATTCCAATTTCCCTTATGGTTGCTCCTGGCCAAGAGGCTAAGAAGGGTTATCTCCCCAGTTAACTGCTGAAATGGGTTCATGTGGCATGGAAAGCTGCTCCCTCCCATGCTTTGTATCCAGCTGTAGCTGTCCGCCCCTGGCAGCTGTCCCAGTTGAACACACTCATCCCATCCTTTCAGGCAGTCTCTCTGCCTCTCCATCCAAGTTCCCATTGTAGGGTTCCTTTACCAGCTGGTCAGATCCTGGAACTGGTGCTCTGGACAACCTATGCCAATTCTCTAGTCCCTTTCATGGAGAAGTTTCCTCTGACTCTCCTATTCCAGCATCTTCACAGCCTCTCTCAACATGAGTTTTTTTAAATTCCGTTTTATTGAGATATAGTCACACACCATATATTCATCCACATTGTACAATCAACTGTTCACAGTACCATCATATACTTGTGCATTCATCACCCCAATCAATTCCTGAACATTTTCCTTACACCAGATAGAATAACAATAAGAATAAAAATAAAAGAAAAAGAAAACCCAAAACAGTCCCCCCATCCCACCCTATTTTTCATTTAGTTTTTGTCCCCATTTTCTTCTCATCCATCCATAAACTGGATGAAGGGAGTGTTTTCACAATTGCAACATTTTCACAATTGAACCATCACCACATGTAAGCTACATAGTTATATAATCATCTTCAAGAATCATGGCTACTGGGATGCAGTTTTCGTAGTTATAGGTATTTACTTCTATCTATTCCAATACACTAAACCTAAAGAGAGATACTATAGAGTGCATAAGAATGCCCTCCTGTGTCACCTCACAACTCCATTTGAAATCTCACAATCACTAAACTTTATTTTGTTTCATTTCACTTCCCCTTTTGGTGAAGAAGATTTTATCAATCACACAACGCTGGGTCCAGGTTCATCCCTGGGAGTCATACCTTGCATTGCCAGGGAAGTCAAGTACCATGTCAGGGGAGGGCAGTGAATTGATCTGCCAAGTTGGCTTGGCTAGAGAGAGATGGCCACATATGGCAACAAAGAGATATTCTTGGGGAGAGTCTTAGGCACAACCACAATTAGGCTTAGCTTCTCACTTGCAGCAATAAGTTTCATAAGGGCAAGCCCCAACATTGAGGCACACAAAATTGTCAGTCCTCAATGTCTGTGAGAATATTAGTAATAACCCAGGTGGGGATGTTCAACATTTCTACATTTTCCCCCAGCTCCTCAAAAGGGTCCTGCATGTATACTTTTCTTCTCAGTGAAAATTACTTTGGGATGTTGTACCCGTTTCAGAATATAGTTATCATCTATGCAGTCTGCCTCACCCAGATATACTTCCCCTTTGTGTTTGCATGCCTGACTTTGATGGCCTAGGCCTACTATGTGGTCATCTGTCATGCCCTGCACTGTATGGTCATCATGAGCACCCTCATGTGTGGACTACTGTTTCTGGGGTCCTGCTGTCTTACTCTCTCCATGTCCCTGCTTGAGACCTTGACAATGTTACATTCTCCTTCACTATTTCTGTTATCTTCCTCAAGACCTGAATCTCACCAGTTCTGATGCTTTCATCAATAACATATCCATGTATTTGTTGGCAAATGTTATGTGTGGTTTTCCTCTTCTTGGGTCTTCTCATCCTATTCTCATATCATCTCCTCCATTCTGAGAATTCCATCAGCTGGGGGTAGCTATAAAACCATTTACACAAGTGTGTCTCACCTGCCAGTTGTCTCTGTTCTATTGCATTGGCTTTGTGGTCTACCTGATCTCTGTAGTCACACTTCGCTCTGGAACAAGTCTGGTTGCCTCAGTAATGTAAGCAGTGGTCACACACATGCTGAACCCCTTCATCTATAGCCTGAGTAACAGGGCATGAATGGGCCCAGGGGATAGTCCTTGCAGTGCAGCCACCTCTCAGTGATAGGGGACCATCCTTACCAGCAGGGTTCACAATAAAGAGAATGAAAAGGAACATTTTAACTTCATCTGCATTTATGCAATTTAAAGCAAATCTTGCCTTAGATCTTCCACTAGGGCCCCTTCTACCCTGAATACATTTCATAAAATTAAATCATAAGCACAGTGTTCTAACCAATAATTTTGAATTTGTATAAATAGGACTTGGCTCACTCTCCATTATTTACAGGGATGGTGTGCATATTTTATGAATATAATTGTATCTCACACCTGTAAAATCTATCCTTAGAAGCTATCAGTTGATTCCTCTTTTGGCAACATCCTAAAGGTACATTTACAGATGTTTTTTGGGCTACCAGACTGAAGGATTTTCAAAGATTACACCTTTTCATCTGGCTCAATTTTCTTTCATTCACACTGCTTTACTGAAGTTTTATGTTCATTCACTATATGGATTTTTTAAAAATATTAGTTCTATCTTATCCTTATTGTAACCAAAATGCCTGGTACAGTTCTTCATTCATATCATCTCATTTGAATTTTGAGACAACTTTTATGCCACTAGTTTCATATTTGTTTAGTTACAGTTGAGTCAGTGAAAGTCTACAGTAATTAGGTAACTAATTCAAGGTTACAGGTTGATGAAGATGCAGAGGCAAGGTCAAACTTGACCTGTCTGCATTGAAGTCACTCTCTTAGAGGTCATGTGACATTGACCCCCATCAAGCACTGTCATAATAAAAGATAAACCTCAAAGGAATAAGATGTTTTTCTCACTTAAACCCCCGCTTCTGAAGGACTGCTCCAGACTAAAGAATCTTCTGTCACTTGAGGCTTCATTTTTACAAATAAATAAAATTGTCTGGACCTATCAGTATTAACCCTTTCTTTGAACACGTTACATTTGATTGGCACAAGTTCCTGTTTTATTGCCAGTTTGGATATATTATGTTCCCCAGAAAAAGCCATGTTCTTTAATGCAGTCTTATGGGGGCAGATGTATTTGGTCTTTATTAGGTTGGGATCTTTGGATTAGGTTGTTTCCATGGAGATATTACCCACCAAAATGTAGGTGATAACTCTTATTCAATTATTTCCATGGAGGTGTGGACCCACATATAAAAGCTCTTGTATTTGTACATTTAATCACCATCGTTGTCCTCTTTAGTTTTTACTAAAGTATAAGCCAGAGTCTTTATCTTCTATCTTTCCATCTGGTGTCCTACATGCTCCTAGCCATCCTCTGACAACCTTATATCCATCTTTTTTTCAGTGTACTTATAATATTGTGCTACCATCCCACAGTATCATGATATCAATTTCTGGATCTAAACAATCAATCCTGTTGAACATTCTGTACTCCTTCAGCATTAAATGCACAGTCTCTAACCTCTTTCTATCATCTTATAACCAGTGTTCTGTAATTTAACTCTCACTGATTGCTCATTAATGTTAGTTAATAATAGTGAGAAAATATAGTACTTGTCCTTTATTTTTTGGCTAATTCTGCTCAATACAATATCTTCAAATTCATTGATATTATTATATGGTTATGTTTCATGGCTTTATTCTGTCAGAGTTGCATTTTATATATATATATATATATTTATATATCATAGTTTGTTTGTCCATTCATCCATTGCTGGATATTCTGTATATCTTCATCTCTTGACAATCATGAATTATGCCACTATAAATTTTGGTGTGCAAATATCTGTTCATGCCATTACCTTCAGTTCCTCTAAATATATTACTAGTAATGATATTGCTGGAACATAAGGCAATTCTATTCTTAGCTTTCTGAGGAACCACCATACTGATGTCCAGAGTAGTTGTACCATTCTACATTCTCCATATCCTCTTCAGCACCTGTAATTTTCTGTGTTCTCCAAGCTATCTCCCACTTGTTTTGGCTTGACTGTCCTAGCAAAAATCAATTGTTTGTAGACAAGATGGTCTATTTCTGAACACCCAATTTGATTCATTGTCATTATATCTATCTTAATGCAAGTATCATGCTATTTGGAAAAATGTAATATGCTTCAAAATCAGGTAGTGTGACAAGAAGCTAAGTATGTGGTGCCAAAGGGTCTTGCAAACTCATTGGGGGCATATACTTAGAGGATACAAGAGCTGGGACATGAATGGACAATTGCAACCTGGTGTTTATGGAGACAGTATGCATGATCTGCAATGGGTGGAGGTGGCCTAAGGGTACATTGACTGAGGAACAGAATGGTGAAGTGCTGTGTGTGTGCATACAATGGAATATTTAGCAACTGTGAGAAGGAGTGAAGTTACGAGTCATGAAACATTGTGAATGGATCCTGTGGACAACATTTTGAGTGAAGTACACCAGAAACAAAGGCAAACACTATAATGCCTCACCAGTATGGACTAACTACAATGTATAAACTCAGAATTGAATCTTAGAGGACAGCTTATCAAGGGAACACATATTGTAATGGTCCCCAGATTGTAAGCTCTTACAGCAGTCACATCTATGAATTATAATGGCTATCTCCAAATTCTGAGATGCTGATCCCTTTGTGTATAACCTTATTGATCCCTGGAAATTTGGGTATCTGTGTGACACCTGAAACTCAGAGCTAGAACTTGGCAGATATGAATGTCAGTATTAACACCTACAGCAACTGTTAAAAAAAGCCCAGACTTCAATTAGAGATATGAATGAAGCAGATCTGGTTAGTACTAAGACAAATCAGGCCAAAGAACAGTAATGGCCATGTTTTAAAATTTCAACTTCCATGTGACACCAAGGGAAGTTATATTTTGTTGGTACAGGATTTATATTTCCTAAATAATTTAACTCTTACACTTTGTTCAAATACCATAATTACATGGAATGTTGAATAGGAAGTGAGATCTGGTAGGCTTTTTACAGGTTGCTGTGAAATGGCAACACATCCCAAAATAATTTGGATAGAGTATAAACATACACAGAGCCCCTCTGGGGAGCTGGGGGAAAATACATAGGTGTTGGGCTTCCTCATCTGGATTATTGCTGCTGTTCTCACAAACATTGAAGACCATTTGTTTGGTGTGCTGAGCCCTCTATCTCAGTACTGTCTTTATGAAGCTCATGACTGCAAAGGAGAGGCTAAACCTGCTTATAATTGTGCCTAAGAGTCTCCCCCTGGGTACCTCTTTGTGACTCAGATGTGGCCATCTCTCTCTTGCTAACCCAACTCAGCAGGTGAACTCACTGCCCTCCCCCTGCATGGAATCTGACTCCCAGTGGTGTAAGTCTCCCTGGCAATGCAGGATATGACTCCTGAGGATGAATCTGGACCTGATACTGTGGGATTAAGAATATCTTCTTGACCAAAAGGGGATGCAAAATGTAAGAAAATAAAGTTTCAGTGGCTGAGTGATTCAAAATGGTATCAACAGGTTACTCTGGCGAGAATTCTTTCACGCTATCCAGATAACCCCCTTTAGGTTTTAATGCATTGGAATAGCTAGAAGTAAATACCTGAAACTAACAAACTGCAACCCAGTAGCCTTGACTCGTGAAGATGATTGTATAGCAATGTAGCTTAGAAGGTGACTGTGTTATTGTAAAAGTCTTGTGGATCACACTCCCTTTATCCAGTGTATGGATGGATGAGTAGAAAAATTGGGACAAACAGTACATGAAAAATAGGGTGGGAGGTGGCAATGATTTGGGTGTTTTTTTTACTTTTATTTTTTATTCTTATTTTTACTTTTTCTGGTATAAGGAAGACGTTCAAAAAATAGATTGAGGTGATGAATGCACAACTATGTGACAGTATTTTGAATGACTTATTGTATCCCAGGGATGATTGTATGATATGTGCGTATATCTCAATGTAACTGAATTTAAAAAATCAGGTTGTATGAGACATCCCACTTAATTCCTCTTTTTCAAATTCTCTTACCCAAATTCCTTTTTCCCATTGATCTTCCATATAATTTTGTTTTACAGATTTTCTATTTGTGTAAAGTAAGTTGTGATGATAAGTAGTATTGCATTGAATCTATAAATTAATTTAGGTAGAATTGACATTTAAAAAATATATATTTGTAATCTCATCCATGAACACTGTATGTCTTTCCATTTATTTAAGTCCTCTATGATTTCTTTTAGCAATTTATTTTAGTTTTGTGTGTATTGGTCTTTTGTGACATTTGTTGAATTTGTTCCCAAATGTTTGATTCTTTTGGTTGCTATCTAAGTGTAAATTCTTCTTGATTTCCTTCTTAGATTTTTTAACTAGTGTATAGAAACACTACTGATTTTTGCATGTTGATCTTGTACCCTACCATGTACCCTACCATTTTGCTGTATTCTTCAGTTCTAGTGGCCTTGCTGAAGATTTTTCATGATTTTATAGATATTGGATAAAGTCATCTGCAAACAGTGCAAGTTTTACTTCATTTCTTCTTCTTTTCTAATTGCTATAGCTGGAAAATATAACACAATTTGAGTAACAATAGAGACAGTGGGCATCCTTGTCTTGTTCCTGATCTTAGAAATTTTTCAGTATTTCTCTATTGAGTATGATGATAGCTGTTAGTTTTTCATATATTGTCGTTGTTGCTTTGAGGAGGCTCCCTTCTATTCCTATATTTTTGAGAGTTCTTATGAAGAAAGTATATGGAATTTTGTCAAATTCCTTTCTGCATCAATCGAGATGCTCATGTGGTTTTTCCTCTTGGACTTATTGGTGTGGTGTATTACTTTAATTGAATTTCTTTTGTTGAACCAGGTTTGCACACCTTGAATAAATCCAACTTGTTCATGGTGTATAATTCTTTTAACATGCTGCTCAATTTAATTTGTGAGCATTTTTTGATGATTTCTGCTTGCAGAATCATTAAAGTGAGTAGTCTATAATTTTATTTTCTTTTAGCATCCTTGCCTGGCTTTGGTATTAGGGTTATTTTGGCTTCATAGAATGAGTTAAGTGATTTTCCAACCTCTTCAATATTTTTGATGAGTTTGAGCAGGATTGTGTACTAATTGTTTCTTAAATGCTTGATAGAATGTAATATGTATCCATCTGGTTCAGGACTTTCTTTTTTGGGAGATTTTTGATGATTGATTCAATTTCTCTCTTGTGATTGGTTTGTTGAGTTTATCTCTTTCTTCATATGTCAATGGTGGCTGTTCACACTTCTCTAGGAAGTTGCTATTTCTTCTAAGTTGTCTAGTTTATTAGCATATAGTTACTAACGTTATTTTCTCATTATCTCTTTTATTTCTGTGGGGTCAGTCATAATATCCTCTTTCCCATTTCTGATATTATTTATTTGCATCCTTTCTCTTTTTTTGTAGCCTGGCTAAGAGTCCATTTACTCTATTGATTTTCCCTAAGAGCCAGCTCCTGATTTTATTGATTCTCTCTATTGTTTTCATGCTCTCAATTTCACTTCTTTCTGATATAATATTTGTTATTTCTTTCCTTCTGTTTATTTTAGGGTTTGTTTATGGTTCTTTCTCTAGTCCCCCCTGGTAAACCTGTAATTTTTTGGTTTTTGTTCTTTCTTTTTAAATAATAAGCATTTAAGGGAATGAATTTCCCTCTCAGTGCCACCATTGCTGCATCACATAAGTTTTGCTATGTTGTGTTTTCATTGTCATTTGCATCAAGATATTAACTAAATTATCTTATAATTTCTTCCCTGAATCAATGGTTGTTTAAGTGTGCATTGTTCATGAGAGCTGTTGTAGGATGGGTTGTTGCTAGGATTGCATTCAGGCTGTGCCTCACAGTGTGTGCAGGGTGGGTACTCATGCCTGCAGTGTCCACTTGGGTAGCATGGTGGAAGTTGTCTTATCAGCTCCAGGCCTCACAGCCACAGTCCTAGGCCCATCAGGCCTCTACATGGTGGAGACTGACTGAGCCATCCAATAGCCCCAGGTCTCCCATGGGCAGGAGAATGAGAAACTCCCAACTTCCTGAGTTTTAAAGTTCTTGTTGCTTTGGACAATTGGTGAGCAATCACAAAGAATTCAAAGATCACCTCATCCTCAGTTTAAACCACAGTAGGTCTTAAGACAAGAGTTGGGCTATAATACATCAGCCAGCTTTTGAATAATTGGTCATGGGCAATTTAATGAAGTTTATAGGGCAGCTTGTGTCTTGGGTGGAGTACCAGTAGCTTTTAAAAAAGTACACATATTTGATTTAATGGATACCAATGCATGTTCTGATTGCATCAAATAAATAGATCTCCTTAAGCAACTCAATCATCCAAATGTATTTAATATTTTGTGTCATTCATTGAAGGTAATAAAAGAAACATAATTTTGTAACTAACAGGTCCTGGGGATCTATCCAGAATGACAAAGCATTTTAAGAAACAAAAGATGTTAATTCCTGACAAAACAGTTTGGCAGAAACAGCTGTTCAGCTCTGTGGTGCATTGGAATATATGAATTCTCTATGAGTCATGCATAGAAATATAAAACCAGCTAATGTGTTTATTACAGTCACTGGGGTGGTAAAACTTGGAGACCTTGGGTTTAGGCAGTTTTCAGTTCCAAAACCACAGTTGCACATTCTTTATTGGGTACACTTTACTACAAGTCTCCAGAGAGAATACATGGAGATGTATACAACTTCAAATCTGACATCTGGTCTCCTTGCTGTCTACTCTATGAGATGGCTGCATTACAGAGTCCTTTCTATGGTGAGAAAATGAATTTATACACCTGTGTAAGAAGATAGAAGAGTGTCACTCTCAATAGTGATCCTTGAGATCACTATTCTGAGGAATTGTGACAGCTAGTTAAAATATGCACCAACCCTGATCCAAAGAAGAGATCAGACATTACCCATGTTTATGATTCAGCAAAGAGGATGCATAAATGCACTGTGATCAGCTAAATATGTGGAAGATCATAAAAAACATAACCAAAATAATTTAAAGTATTTTTTGTGAAAATCATATCTCCCATTTTTGTCTGGGTGTTAAGATTAATATTTCAGAGATTATATGCCTTGAATCCTTAACCAGTTTTCATATAAGCTTCATTTTGTACCAATTACATTCACCTTCTTGCTAACCCCAAAGGACTTTGGAAGAATCAAGTTGAATGTTAGAGGAATAAATGAAACATGATGTTTTTTAATGACTAAAGGATTTCACCATTACTTGTACTTTTGGATAAAATAGTGTTCAAATGAATTCCCAGTGCCAAATATTCAATGTGTGGTTTGGTACACATCACCATAATCTTACGACATGAGGAAGAGTATCTGACCATGTGACTCATATGTTTTTTGTCATTTATGGAAACTTGAGATGAATGCAATTCTGAAATTTTGTGGTTATTTATTTTGAAAAGTTTGAAGTATGTGATGTAATCCCTAACCTTGTAGTTTTCAAATATAATTCTTTAGATAAATGTAGACATAGATTATTTGAGAAACATTTAAATTTCTTTGTCTATGCCTTCAAAATGCAACTGTTAAATGTGAAAATGCTTGGGGGCAAAATGTGAGTCAGACACTGAAGAGAATTTGTTTTGTTTTGTTTTAATATCTTCAATATTCTATTTGCCTTTAAATGGTATAAACGAATCCCTTTAAAATGTGGTTAAATATTTGTTTCACTGGTAGTAATTTTTAAAGTTGCACATTACCTAAGGCTTTTTTTGTTTTTATTATTGTTTCCACATTTGAAAAATATTCTTTTGAATGATTTTGCAGTAATATATTTTGATTTCTTTATAAATTAAATTCATTCTCACACATACTTGTCCACTATAATGTAAGCATATGTTTTTATTCATAAGTTTTATTGAATTACTGATTGGTCCATGTATTAGTTAGGGTTCTCTAGGGAAACAGAACCAATGAGAGGTGTCTATGACTATAAAATTTATAAAAGTGACTCACAACTGTGGTTATGCACGAGTCCAAATTCTGTAGAGCAGCCAGCAAACTCAACTCCAAGGAAGATGTCCAATGAACTCCTCAGGAAATGAACCAGCAACTTCAATGAACTCAGGAAATGAACTGGGATCATCAATGAATATTTTCCATGAACTCCTCAGGAAACAAACTGGCAACTTTGATGAAATCCTAAGGAAATGCTTCACTGGGCAGCCAAAGAAGAAGTGAAGGTCCTCTATGTGTCTTGGGTATAAGTCTTCAACTGATTAAGTGGATTAAATCCAGTCAATTGCATTCTCTCATTGTGGAAGACATGCCCTTTGGTGAGTCATCAGTCACAGCTGCAGTCAATTGACTGAAGATTTAATAAACCAGCCTGTTGCTTTATTAACCAGCCACAATCATCCTTGCAGCAAATGTTAGGCCAGTGTTTTCTTGACCAGACAGCTGGGTACTATCACCTGGCCAAGTTGACACATGAACTTAACCATCACAGTCCACCCCTTGTCAACTTGGCAGTTATACCCATCACCTAAAACCATACTTTATCTCTCAGTAGATAACAGTAACAGACATAACAATACTCCACTGTGCAGCATACAATTGGAAATGCACTAAATCTCTCCAGAATAGAGTGCAAGTCCTTGTGTGACATTAGCTCTTAAAATTGATTTGCTTTAGCTTAAATATAGCAAATTGAACAGTACAGGCTATGCCATATGATAAGGGGATAAGACAGAGAAGAAAGCAAAGATATTTGCTTTACAGACAAATACAAACACAATCATGACAAAACAAGGAGGAAATATTCATGCCATCATAGTCCTCATTTCTGTAACTGGTCACATGGCCATAGTTCATATTTATCACTACCTTCCTCCACTACCCATTCCATGTTCTCTTTACCCTCAGCAAGCACTTCAGCTGACCATGGTTCTTTACCTGGTGGGGTGATGAAAATCTTCATTCCTGAAGTTTCTTGGCCATTGGTAGCCCTGCCTGGATTGGGTTGTTGCAGTTTTCCATTGACTTTAACCACAGGGCATGTTAGTACTAAGAGATGCCCTGGGGGATCTCCTGTATTCTAGGAAACTCTTCTTTACTTCCATTGGGTAGTTGCAGTGCTATTTCCCCTTGATAGTCAGGATCAATCACTCCAGCCAGTACAGTAATCCTCTCCCTTGCCTGTTGATTCAGAGGCATAAGAAGACAAAAATATCCAGGGGGCAGTCTTAACTTCCAGTTCAATGAGATTATTGTTGTGTTTCCTGGTGGAAGGACTCCTTTTGGAACCAAGACCTGTAGAGCAGCAGAGCTTAAGCTTGCAGGAACAGGAAGCAAAAATTTACCTAGTGGATCACTAGGAGCGATAGTGAGTGTTGTCACTCTTGTTTCCACCCCTTGATTCCTGGACCCATGAATCCTGGCTATGGGAGAAACAGCACCATAGAGTGGATGCTGATTCAGAGCATACACAGCCTCCTGGAGAACACTACCCCAACCCTGCAAGGTATTGCCACCTAATTGGCACCATAATTGAGTCTTCAACAGACCATTACACTGTTCTATCAACCCAGCTGCCTCTGGATGATGGGGAACATGGTAAGACCATAGAATTCTATGAGCATGTGCCCATTCCCTCACTTCATTTTCTGTGAAGTGGATTTCTTGGTTTGAAGCAATGCTGTGTGGAATACCATGATGTTGGATAAGGCATTTTGTAAGTTCATGGATGGTAGTTTTGGCAGAAGCATGTCATGCAGGGAAGGCAAACCCATATCCAGAGTATGTGTCTATTCCAGTAAGAACAAATCACTGCTCCTTTCATGATGGAAGTGGTCCAATGTAATCAACCTGCCACCAGGTAGCAGGCTGATCACCTCAGGGAATGACACCATATCAGGGACTGAGTGTGGGTCTCTGCTGCTGGCAGATTGCACACTCTGCAGTGGCTGTGGCAAGGTCAGCCTTCGTGAGTGGAAGTCCATGTTGCTGAGCCCATGCATAACCTCCATCCCTACCACCATGACCACTTTGTTCATGAACCCATTGGGCAATGACAAGAGTTGCTGGGGAAAGAGGCTGATTGGTATCCACCCAATGGGTCATTTTATCCACTTGGTTATTAAAAGCTTCTTCTGCTGGAGTCACCCTCTGGTGAGCATTCACATGGGACACAAATATGTTCATGTCCTTTGCCCACTCAGAGAGGTCTATCCACATACCCCTTCCCCAGACTTCTTTGCCACCAATCTTCCAATCATGTTCCTTCCAAGTCCCTGAACATCCAGCCAAAGCATTAGCAACAGCCCAGGAATCAGTATACAAATGCATCTCGGACCAGTTCACCTTCCAAGCAAAGTGAACAACCAGGTGAACTGCTCAAAGTCCTGCCCACTGGGAGGATTTCTCCTCACCAATGTCCTTCAGGGATATCCCAGAAAGGGGCTGCAGTGCTGCAGCTGCCCACCTTTGGGTGGTGCCTGCATACTGTGCAGAACCATCTGTAAACCAGGCCTGAGTTTTCTCTTCCTCAGTCAACTGACTGTAAGGAACTTCCCAAGATGCCATAGCTGTGGGCTGGGAAAGAGAAGGTAAGGTGGAAGGAGTGGGGGCCATGAGCATTTGGGCCACTTCCTCATGTAACTTACTTGTACCTTTAGGACCTGCTCAAGCTCTATCTCATATACACCATTTCCATTTTTTTTCATGGAGTGCTGCTGTGCATGCCCAACTTTATGGCTTGGTGGGTCAGACAATACCCAGCTATGATAGGTAACTCAGGTCTCATGGTAAGCATTCTGTCTCTACTAAGGCCCAGTTGCAGGCCAACAGCTGTTTCTCAAAT
Organism: Choloepus didactylus; assembly: GCF_015220235.1. Classification (NCBI taxonomy): domain Eukaryota; kingdom Metazoa; phylum Chordata; class Mammalia; order Pilosa; family Megalonychidae; genus Choloepus; species Choloepus didactylus. The sequence continues at coordinate 7,398,191 of NW_023637607.1, read as the reverse complement.
GGAGAGTCGTTATCTGCAGAGGACAGTAGAGCTTTACTCCAAAATCCTAAGGGCCTGCTTTGTGAATCTCCTATAGGAGCCTGCCAGAAGCTCCAGACAGCATCTCAATTTGCCACTGACACTTCCAGTACCATTGGGTCAACTGGGTCATATGGTCCAAGTGGCAGAGCAGCTGCATAGCAGTCTCCACCTGTCACAGAGCCTCATCTTGTCCTGGTCCCCACTCAAAACTAGAATCTTTCCTGGTCACTTGGTAAATGGACCAGAGTAGCCCATCTAAATGAGGAATGTGTTGTCTCCAAAATCCAAAGAGGCCAATGAAGCATTGTGCCTCTTTTTCTGGTTGTAGGAGGGGCCAGATGTGGCAGCTTATCCTTCACCTTAGAAGTAATATCTCAACAGGCCCCACACACTGGACCCCTAGAAATTTTACTGAGGTGGAAGGCCCCTGTATTTTTGTTGGATTTATCTCCCATGATCTGTCAAGCAAATACCTTACCAACAAATCTAGAGTAGTTGCTACTTCTTACTCACTAGGTCCAATCAACATGATATCATCAATATAATGGACCAGTGTGATGTCTTGTGGGAAGGAGAAATGTTCAAGATTCCTGTGGGCAATATTATGACATAGGGTTGGAGAGTTGGTATAACTCTGAGGTAGCACAGTGAATGTAAACTGCTGGCCTTGCCAGCTGAATGCAAACTGTTTCTGGTGGTCCTTACTGACAGCAATTGAGAAAAACCATTTGCCAGTTCAATCGCTGCATACCAGTTACCAGGGGATGGGTTGAGTTGCTCAAGCAATGATACCACATCTGGAAAAGCAGCTGCAATTGCAGTCTCCACCTGGTTAAGCTTATGATAATCCACAGTCATCCTCCAAGACCCATCTGTTTTCTACACAGGCCAAATAGGAGAGTTGAATGGGGATGTGGTGAGAATCACCACCCCTGCATTCTTCAAGACCTTAAGAGTGGCATTAATCTCTGCAGTCTCTCCAGGAATCCAGTATTGCTTCTGGTTCACTATTTTGCTAGGCAGGGGCAGTTCTAGTGGCTTCCACTTGGCCTTTCCCACCATAATAGCCCTCACTGCATGAATCAGGGAACCAATGTGAAGATTCTACCTGTTGCTGAGTATGTCTATTCCAATTATGCATTCTGACACTGGGAAAATAACCACAGAATGGATCCAGGGACACACTGGGCCAACTGTGAAATGAACCTGAGCTAAAACTCCATCAATCACCTGACCTCCATAAGCCCCAACTCTGACTGGTGGACCAGAGTGACATTTTGGGTTTCCAGGGGTTAATGTCATTTCTGAACCAGTGTCTAATAATCCACAAATCATTTCCTTTTCCCAAATGCACAGTTACCCTGGTAAAAGGGCATAAGTCCCCCTGGGGAAGGCTGGGAGGAAGATTAACAGTATAAATTTTTGGCAATGTAACAGGGTCCTTCCCCAAGGGTACCTGGCCTTCTCTTCATTCAAGGGGCTCTGGATCTGTAAACTGTCTCAAGTCTGGGAATTGATTAAGGGGCCATGACTCTCTGTTTTTGTAATTGAAGGGAGACTTTTGTTCATGTGACCTAGAATTCTTTTGCCTATATAGTTCAAACAAGAATTTAGTCAATTACCCATCTATTTTACTTCTTGGTACTCCATGATCCACTAGCCAATGCTGTAAGTCTCTGTGAGTCACATTATTTTGATCACTGCTTTGGGCTTGTTTTCCATTGTGGGAGCCACACCCACCTTGTCTGTGATGATTAACTGCAGCCACTTGGCTTCTGCTGACTTGGGAATCAATTATCCCCATTATGTTTAAGGATTCCAGCTCAGTGACAGCAGTTCCTACAGTAATATTTGACCTACAGAGAAGGGCAACGACAGAGCTCTACAGGGATGATGGAGCTAGTCTCACAAATTTATTCCTCACAGTCCTGGTAAAATGTGGGTCCTCTGGACATTCCAGGGGTGTGTGAGCAGGTCTTCATGATAAATCCACTCTAACATTCCAATCTCTCTAAGCCTTTAAATCCCCTCCTCCACATTGTACCAGGGCAGTTCTGGCATTTCAACCTCTGGTAATGCCCACCACCTTTTGATCCATGTTTCAGCCAGCCACCCAAACCAACTAACACCCTTTCTAACCCCTCAAGCTACAACATTGAATGCAGGATCTCTGCTTAGTGGGCCCATATCAATAAATTCAGTCTGATCAACCTTATATTTCTTCCACCATTATCCCACACCCTTAATATCCATTCCCACACATATTCCCCTGGTTTCTGTCTGTAAAAGTTGGAAAATTCATATAGTTTCTTTGGAGTATAGTGTACCTCTTCACAGGTCACACTTTGTACCTTACCCTGTGGGGCCTGTTGGGACTTTAGTCTAGTTATAGGTCTTGAAGCAAAGACTGGTGGTGGGGGTGGGTCATGAAAAAAGTTAGAATTATCCCTCAAGCCATTTACCTCAGGACATTCTGTTGCATTTTCATCTTTAAAACAGGATTAATCTCTCCAGACAGAGGAGTGAGGGCTGCTTCCTCAGGGGAGGTGATTACAGGACTAGCAGACACTGAATGGTTAATCTCTTTAGGTGGGGATTGGATGGCAGGCTCCTTAGGGCAGACTGGAGGTGGGGAAGCTGTTTCCTCAGGACAGCCCTCTACAGGTAAATCTAATAATGACTCAGGAGAATCCAGGGTTCCAATGTCATTACTGCTATTTTTATCAATCCATATGTCCCCATCCCAAGTTTCTGGATCCCATTCTTTTCCGATCAATGCCTTTACTTTAACAGCAGACACCCTGAGAGGGTGAGATTTTAGTTTACATTGTAAATCTGCTACTCACACAATGAGAGTCTGAATCTGGTTTTCAGAAAGTTCAAGTCTATGGGCACAGGAAATAAGATTTTCTTTCAGGGCAAACATAGAAACCTTTACATCTGTCATACAGTGTTTAAGTTTTGAATTTGAAGTCTTTAGCTCATCCCTTTCTCTTATAACTTTATCCAAAGTACCTAAGAGCAGCCAGCCGACATCATTATACCTCTTAATTCTGCAAAACTCTGTGAAGATGTCAAAACACTATCACCCAGAGCCTTGCTTCATACTGGAGTATGATTAGGAGAACCAAACAGTGCTATTTTGCATATCTTCTCTGACAACTCATGCCATGGACTGTCAGTGCCCTCTTGATTATTGGAAATAGAGTCATTAATGCCTTTGAATATAATCAGAGTAGAAAACAAATTATAAAAGCCCATTTTAAGATTTTGTTTCTCAAGAACCACTCCTGGTACCAAGTTGTATCAGGGTTCTCTAGGGAAACAGAATCAATGAGAGATGTCTACGACTATAATATTTAGAAAAGTGACTCACACAACTGTGGGTATGCATGAGTCCAAATTCTGTAGAGCAATCAGCAAACTGTCAACTCCAAGGAATATGTCTGATGAACTCCTCAGGAAATGAACCAACAACTTCAACAAACTCTTCAGGAAATGCTTCACTGGGCAACCAAAGAAGAAATGAAGGTCCTCTGTCTGTCTTGCTTATGTCTTCAACTGATTAATTGGATTAAATCAAGCCAATTGCATTCTCTCATTGTGGAAGATATGCCCTTTGGTGAGTCATCAATCACAGCTGCAGTCAGTTGACTGATGATTTAATAAACCAGCCTGTTGCTTTATTAACCAGCCACAAACATCCTTGCAGCAAATGTTAGGCCAGTGTTTGCTTGACCAGACATCTGGGTACTCTCAGTTGGCCAAGCTGACATTTGAACCTAACCATCACAGTCCACTTGAGAATTATTTTTTATTTTCTTTAAGTTGTTTTTTATTTATATTGCTTGTGCATTTTATCAATTAGTGGTTCAAATTTTCTGTTTTGTCAAACTTTCAATCTCTTCCTTCTGTTTGCACAATGTCTTCATCTCTTTCATCTCTTGCCATGTCTTTCTTCAACTCATTAATTTTGATTTTTGAAATGATTTAACATCTTTGTTTAAATGGCTTTAATTACTTTTTCAGCTCCTGTATCTCATTTGAAGTGTTAGTTTTTCTTTTCCCTTGATTCACCATATCTTTTTTTCTCCTTGTGTGACATAATTTTTTCTTCATGTCTAGTCATCTTGTTTCTTTGATTAGTTTAACTGAGATTTTTTTTCCCTATTTTACTTTGGGTTTTCTCTTTTATTGGCTTTGTTCTGTGTTTGTTCTTTGGCATTCAGTTCAACATATTCTAACATAGCTTCTGTTTAACTGACCTGAATTCTTCAGCTCTTGTTTTCCTTGTCCTTGTCCTACTTACATTTCTATCAGGCCAGCCATTTGTCTCATAAGCTCTGCCCCAGTCTCCCACCATGACCAGTTGCCCACAGCAGCCTGTGTCTAGAGATGGTACACACTGAGCACCACAGAAAATTCTTGGTGTGTGGGTAAAAAGTCTCCTGCAACCCAGTGTTTTTCCATTTTTCACCTGCCAGCAAAACCTGTGTTTGTTTTAGATCATTCCTATAACTTTTGGGTCATCTGTATTTCTCGACACAGTGTTTTCCCATGCAACTGGTGTAGAACAGCTCCACTGGGCCTGAAATATGGTTTGGAGAGGTTCTGAGAATTCCTAAATTTCCCTTGCACTTTCCTGTCTGGCCAGCAGATTGCACTGTTCAGTGACTTAATTGTTCTTGGAAGGTATTTACCTTCTGGATCCAAGTTTGTGTCTGACCAGCTGAGGCTTAATTACCTCTTGGAGTACAGCTGAGCTTAATAGGGTTGGGTGAATTACCTTTCAGAGCTCAGCTGAGTCTGTCTGGTTGTGGCCAAATAGCCTGTTGCAGCCTGGCTGAGTCTGATTGGTTGGGGCTGAAGCACATCTTAGAGCACAGCTGTTTCTGGTTATGTGGCATTTGATTGCCTCCAGGTGCCCTAGTCAGACTTGGCAGGAATGAATCTGTGGGATTCCTGCATCCTCACATTGCCAGGTAAAGTCCAACTCAATTTGGGGTTGTCTCCCACTCTTTTTGTGGCAGATGAATCCTCAGCTGCCAGTTTTCAGCCATCTCCCAGACAAGTATCAAGGTGCAGGCTACAATGTTCCTCAAAGGTGGAGAAGGGCTTTCAGACCCAGGGCTGGAACATTCTTTGCCCCCACTTTCCTAGATTCTTCATCCTCCACTGTTCTGGACTTTGAATTTTTCTCCCCTATCCCCCTTATCTCTAAACATTAGGGATCTATCTCACTGTTGTCAGCAATTTCTAATCTTTGTCCCCGTTGGGAGTTGACAGAAATCCTAACTGCTTGTTCTGTGTTCTTTCTGTGCTGTGGGAAACTGAGAGAGAGGGAGGGGAGAATGGAGTTATACTACCTTATATCTCACTTCTTATTCAATTTGGGAACTGTAGGGTCCTTCTTCCATCCATACCTTCTTCCACAGTGCCAAGCAAGTCAGGGTTAACCCCCTTTTTTGCTGAATATACGGGAGATGTTTTCAGTAGCTGTTTAGTTGTCATGTTGATGACATCACCAGTTTATAATGTTTTAAAGTGCAGTTTATGGATGGACATGAGTCTATCAATTATTTTCCCAGTTTTTTTTTTTTTGTGTTCTGATTCTCCCATCTCAGCTTATGCTCAAAAAAGTAAGTTATATTTCATCTAGAAATTTTATGCTATTTTAGATCTTTGTCCAAGAAATTTATCATATTAGTGTTACTGCAGGAACAAAAATGGATTTTTCCTCTAGCAAATAACAAATTTCCCTCAGACCATTTATTTCAACATACTTCATTTCCCCACTAGTTTTAATGCTGCTATTTAACATACTAATTCATTATTTTACTGATCTGTAAGGGATTATTGAGATGTATTTTATGTATGTTCACCTAATACAATATCAACTGTGATAAACACAGATTAATTTCACATTTTAATAAAAAGACAGTCAAATATTTTTATATATTCATTTTTTACAACAATTATCTTATTCATGTATTCTTTGTGTAAAACATGGATAAGTTTAATTTCTAGTTTAACCATGGGGCTTTAGCTTTAATAGCAGCAAACTGATTTTGTTAGTGAGTCAGTATACAGTCAAATCCAAAACTAAGGTTTTACCATATACATCAGTTTCTGTTTCTGCTGTAAGAAAATGCCACAAATAAGTGGTTCAAAATAAAACAAACATTATCTTTCAGTTCTGGAAGTACAAGAACTGTAAAGTGTGTCAAACTGGTCTAAAATCACTGTGCCAGCTATGATGTCATACTTGTGAGGGCTCTAAGGAATTACCTGTTTCCTTGCATTTTCTGGTTTTTAGACAATTCCTTAGCTCAGTATCCCATTCCAACTCAATGACTGTAATGGCCAGTCAGTTGTTTCTCACATCACATCCCTCCAACAGACTTGTCTGCCTTCTTCCTAAACACTTACATTCCATTGTGATTACATGGGGCCCACCCAGACAATCCAAGATATTCTCCTTATATAAGATCAGTTGATGAGCAACTTTAATTCCATCTGCTCTCTTCATTCTCACTGGCTAGGTAGATTACATTATTCACAGATTTCAGAGATTAGGACATGGGCATCTTTGAAAGGCATTATTTTGCATACCTTGCTATGTGAAATGATTTTGACTAAAGATACGTAAGCCTAAATCTTAGGTGGTGCATCTACCTAAAGAGGTACTTTCCTAATTAAAAAAGTCAGCCTCACCATAGAATATTGTTCAAAAGTAGCCAGACACAAAAGAATATACATTATAGGGCTCCATTTATATGAAGCCAAATTATTAATATAATGTGTTAGGTTGAAATATGTGCATTAATGTGATTAAAATGGGATAATATGTGACAGCCAATAGATTAAATAAGTAAAATTATTTAGATGATTAAAATATTTACATGACTAAATGATTAAAATGGAAATTTTGTGAGGGTAGAGAGCTAATAGAATCACATAAAAATAAAAGACAAAAAGTATTCTATGCTGTCAGAATTGTGGGTATTGATGAACTTAGGGAAGGGAATTGAGGTTAGATTCAGACACACATGTAGCTTCTGGGGCTGGTCATGTTCTATTTCCTACATGGGGCTTGGAGTATATAGAGTTATTTAATTTGTGAAAACTTGCTATGCTTATATGACATTTGTCCATATATGTGTTAAGTTTCTATAAGTGATCTTTCCCAATAATCCATCTGGTATTCCATTTCTACTATGCTCTTGATTCTTCTCCCAATCTTTCTGGCTGATATATGGATTCTGTGCTTCCAGGTGCAGCCTATATTCTAGGACCATGAGAATGATGACCAAATGATGAGTAAAGATCATGCATAACTTTTACCCTGCAAAGTTGCTGAGCTGCTGTACTAGTTCCATACATACTAACCTAAATCTCAATGTATGATTTAATAAAAACCTTAACTTCTGTAAGCCAGTTTTTTTAATCATTTATACTTCTTTTACTGAAGCTGTTTGCCATCTCTAACTAGACTTACTATTCTTGTAATAGATTAGAAGCTTTACAATTATGCCACTTATGAACAGATTACATGAAGTTCCAAAAATGATTATATCCATGTCTACTTATGATAATAGACAAATATTTCAGAATTACATCCTTTGATGATGGCTAAACTTGGAGAAAGATCTTAAAATTATAAGGCCTCATAGTAGAGTTACTAATATAGAGAAATATCCAAGAACATGACATAGAGGAATTCATGAAGATCATGAAATATATTTTCTGCATAACTTAGGAAACAGTGGACATGAAACCTGTGCTAAAAGGTACATATAGATGGCTAACATACTACATCATTCTATGCCTTCACTGCTGGTAATCATGTATGTGCTGAGACCCTCATCTGTCTTCAATCCTCACATTTAGGAGATGGATAAGTCCTGCCTGGAAAATGGCCTGAATAACACAAAACTCCCCTCCCTTTTTGATTCCTAATTCTCTGTTGTATAATTGCATTTCAAATGTCTCATCTCTCAGTAAGATCCAAAACCCACAGCTGCCAGTGCTAAAATAGAAACTTTATTGTGTATGTTAGGTTGCAAGTCAGTAAAATGAAAGGCAATATAGACATGCAGACATTAAAATGTCAACAGTGTTATAAGAAGTCTTTTAGCTGTGATCATCAGTGATCCAGATATGAGATCCCTGGACTTGGTTCAGTTTCTGGAAAGTAAAGGTTTTTTTTTTAGCCTAGGAATGGTGAGCTGGAGCAGAGGGTCAGATAGAGAATATTTGCACCTGGGAGAGCATTCACATTCTACAGCAGAAATTTTATTGCCTCTCATTAAGCAAGCAGTTTAACTCTCACTTTCTCCTCAAACAAATTCATTCAATTGCTGAAAGCAGAGTTGTAAAAAGACATATTGAATGGCTTAGTCATTGAAATATCACAACAAAGGTTAATTACATTGAAATGTATACATGTAGTAGACTGACTGCTAGGATGGCACCAGTCTTCCTAATTTCTCTGAATCCATATATTTTGCAATGTGTCTATGCAGTGCCACTTATCAGGAGTTGGAGTCTCTTTCTATACCTTTCAGTCAGGGTGGAAATGATGTTTTATTTGCATTGTCCTGGATATTATGGATGAACTGACAGTGTGCATCAGGAGGCCTTGAAGTATTTCTGATGCTGACTCTAGGAATTCTTCTCAGTCGTGTGAAAAAGTCCAAGCTGCTCTGCTGAAGGATGACAGGACATGTGGAGAGGAGCCAAGTTGTCCCAAAGTCAACCTAGAACAGCCTACAACAAATTGTCCCACCAAGAATGAGAGGTTATTTGTCTGTTTCTTTCTGTTTTGCCTCTATAGTTTGTTTTTTACTTAACTCTCCTTTAATTGCCTCTCTCTGCCTTTGTTGGTAGGAAAAATATTGGGAGGCGTTGTCCCTGGAGAATAGTTTTCCAAACCCTATTTCCCAGGCAAAGAAGTTCCAGAGATGCACATAGGGGCACAGACCTGCTGCAAGGAGCCCTGTGGAAAGTGTCAGAAAAGACCCCAGAAAGCCATTTTGATGGTTGCATGAAGCTTCACTTTCCTGGCCTGTCCAGCACATAGCAATCTTCAGTAATCTGTTCTCCACTGCCCTAAGGAGGTCCTACATCTTAAAACCTCTGCCGTGTTTGCCCTTATTTGGAGCATTGTTAATCAATGGCTATAATTTTCCCTGTCAATGCAGGCTAAAACAGTAGTTCAGAGCTGGAACCCAGTGATATTAGCTTGATGATCTAAAGCCATGATCAGTATTCCCTCATTTTGGGTAAGATGTCCTCCATGAACATCTCTGTATGCAGCAACCAGCCAGGAACCAGATCCAAGTTCACCAATTTGAGAGTATGGAATGGTTGCTGGCAGAAAGTTATTAATAGTGTTTCAGTCTCTTCTGCCTGCTCTTCTGGGGATGCTTTACAGTGCTCCTCTGGCCCCAGCACCCTGGAAGAGCTGTTTCAGACATTTCTGCCTGCCTACTGGCTGTTTTCAGAGGATTATGTACTGGAGATCCCTACACCACAATCTTTCCAAAACCACCTCTCCCATATTTCTGAAGGACGGTTTTGTCTGATATAGATTCTGGACTGACAATGCTTCTCTTTCATGAATTTAAATATGTTACCACATTCTTTCACACCTCCATCATTTCTGATGAGAAACAGGAAATTATCTTTATCGAGACTCCCTTGTGTAGGACAAGTTGCTTTTCACTTAATTCTTTCAGAATTCTCTTTTTCATTGTCATTCAACAGATTGAATATGGTATGCCTTCAAATGAGTTTACACTGCTTGGAGTTTTATGACTTTCTTTGATTTGCATTTTCAGGTCTTTCATCATATTTGGGGAGTATTCAGCCATTATTTATTCAAATGGAATTTCTGTCCCTTCAACTTTCTTTTCTATTGCTAGGATTCTTACAGTGCATATACTGGTTCTCATTATGTTGCTTCAACCAGTCTCTTTGAATCTGCTCATTTCGTTCCATTTATTCTGTCTCTTCTACAGACTGGGTGATTTGGGTTTTCTCAACTTCTTGTTTGGTGATATCTTTTCTGATTCTCAAATATGCTTTTGAACACCTTTAATATATTTGTGATTGCATTGGTGTGAGGAATTTCAGCAGAAAGAGGTCTTGGTAATAATAGGAAAGCTCAACCCTGAGCAACCCTGAATTTATGGCAACATACATTGGTGAAGGGTCTGTCACAAACCTTGTGTAAAATGTATTGTATTGTACCATTCCATTATGGAGGAGACACCACTTTGATTTGACAAATAAAATGCTGGAAAACCAATTTTTATGAATCACCTTTTAACTTCATCCATGTTCTGGCTTGACAGTAAGGAAGAGATGTAGCTACAGAACATACAACACAGCAAACTTCCTGGGAAGAGGAGTTGAAATGTCAGCTGCAGTTATCACAGTCTGACAATACTGAAGAACTTGAGATTCTATATTAGCAAAGCAGATTTCATATGGAGATGAAACCCAAAACTCTCCTATGTGGATATCCTGCAAAAGATTCCTGGATAAAAGTTGGGTCTTAGAGGCATATCTGCCTTCTAAAGGTCAATTATATGAAAACATACTAATAAATAATGGGGTCATGATACAAACTTTCCTTGACCCTGGTGCTAATTGTGGGGAAATCCCTCTGAGTGACAAGCCAGAATGCAGTCTGAAATCACAGCACCTATATGTTCTTAATGTCTCTATGTGGAAAGTTTAACTTAAATGATTCTGACTTGGGAATTGCAAAATAAAACCAAATATCAGTCCTCTCTCTTCCACTAAGACTTCCAAGAATTTTCACCCAAATAGGTCCTACAAATTAAACAGAACAAAATACAAAATATTACCATATACACTAAGAAAATAAGGTACCATTGCTAAGACACAGAAGAAAAGCATATGGGGGAACAACATTTAACTCTTTCAAATATTGAAATTATTCAAAGATCATGAAATTGCCCTTTTAAATATAATTGAGAAAATTAAAAAGAATCTTGGCAATGTATACAATGGCGCAAACATATTTCAAAAATAAAACAAATAAAACTTGAAGAGTGGAAAAATGCAAGAAGGAAAAATTTCCATGGGGCACAAGAGACAAAAAACTGGCTCAATAGAAACCAAGCTCTATCCAGAAACAGAAAAGAAGATAAGAAACATTTGCATACATGGACTTCCCTTTTATGTGGTTCTCTTTGTGTGTGCCTGCAATTACTGCCAGTGAAAGCTTTCCCACACGTGACATTTCTTTTCCACAGCATGAGAGAACTTCTCTGCCTCATTCAAATGATTTCTTTACTCTATAGGCTCTGTTTACTCCCTGAATTATAGATAAAGGCAAAATATCTGCATTCTAGAACCTCAAGGACATGAAACAGATATGCAATCACACTTTAGATGATGTATTTGGAGCTAAAACACGCTTCCAATTCATCTGAGGTGGGTGATCTGAAAGTGGGGAAAGTGGGGGAAGTAGAAAACTGGGGGAAAGACCATAAGGAGAGAATTTCCTGGGACCTACTCAGCCAAAAATTTTACTCCATCTCTTCTTCTCTTGGAATCTCAGCTTTTGGCAGGGGTAGGGAGTCATTACTCCTATGTTTCATATATAAGCACATTGACACTAAATATAATATTATGGTACATTACAAGCATTTAAGGGGTCTGTTACTCCTTTCTTCTGTGTCTTATTTTAAGTTGTGTTCCAAGGAGCTGAAGGTATTTTTATTCTTCCCCCACTCTGGAGAAATAATAGAAGCATGTGTGGATAGATCACAGTAAATAACTCTTTAAATTTACAAAATATAATACACTTGAACAGAACAGATCTCACTCAAATTGAGTTTACATTTCCTTTTATATAACATATATTTGATAGCATGAAGGCAACAAAGTCCCTCCTGTCTCCATGAAATCATAGTAGAATTTCTCTGTGTGATCTGGTGTTTCTCCCTCACACAATTCATGGCAATTATCTTTGCTAAAATCTGTATTTTAATAATGTTCTTCAAGTTTTACCTTTTAACAAAACCCAACACAGCACTAAAGTTTCACATAACAGAAAATTGATTTTTTCTTGTGGCCATGTATAGAATCTTCAAGAATAAAATTTAGTTTTCCATGAGAAAAATTTATATATTCATATCAGAGTGAATCATTAGTGTCACACCATATGTTAAGGGACCTGGAGAAGAGTAAATCTATGCTGAAAAAATTTAGGAAGATTTTTCTTCTGAGAAAAACATAGAAGCCACTAGAATATTAACAGGTAAAAATCTATGAGTATATCACAGAGCTGTAATGGTCTCCATCAGTCATTTATGATATGCCATACAAAACATCTTTTTAAAAACCTATATACTAGTTAAATATATAAAAAAGCAAATAGGGAAAAGTCTTAGAGAATTTTGAAAGAGGAACAATTGCTCTCTCTCCTAAAATATAGAGTTAGAAGGAACTTTGGCATCCGCATCTAGTCTACATGATATGGTGTGAGGTGGGTAGAGTGGACAGGCTCCTGGCAGCAATTTCTCCCTCCTTCGGTCTGTGCTCCTGTACTCCAGAGGATGGTGAACTGCAGGTGCAGTGCCTGTTAACTAATACTTATGTCAACATCTTCCTTCTTCAGGTATTGCAGAAAATGCAGCTTGTTTCGTACAGCCAAAAATTTCAGTGACATCTTCTTGATTTTGCAATGTTTCTGAAAGCATCAACATTCCTGGTTGGACTATTTTCCAGTGTTTTGTCACTGGAAAACTGTCCAGTCATTGCCTAAACATATGACAGAAGTATAACACCAGTTATATGACAAAAGTAACAATGGAATTATCACTGTTTGCCAAGAGGTTGGACATAAAGGAGGAGGGTTGAATAGGTGAAGCAAGGAGAATTTTTAGAGTGGTGAAACTATCCTGTGTAGCACTGCAGTTATAGACAAATGACTGTGTATTTGTTAAAAGCTTTGACTTTACAACACAAAGGGTGAACTTTAATATATGAAAATAAAAGATTCATTTGAAGATCATGGGAATTCCAGGACAGAAAGCAAAATACGACACCATCTAACTGTATTACAAATGTATGAAACATCATTACTGAGGTGATGAGTTAAAAAGGTGCTGAAATAGTAATATTGGATATGAATGGAGTCTGGAAAGTTAAGGCCACAGAAACAGTATAAGTACTGTATTCTTGTGGATAAGCTTTTCACTTTCAGCCTATTCTTGTCCTTGTGTCTAAAGTGAGTTTCTTGTAACTGCATAGAGATGGGTTGTGTTTTGTAAACAATTTGGCCAGGCTGTGTCTTTTTATTGGGAGTTTAATCAATCAATATTTAGTGTTCTTACTGTAAGGACAGTATTTTCTTCTACCATTCTGTCTTTTGGATTTTATATGTCATGTCTTATTTCTTCTTCTCTTTTTACCCTTCCTGATAGTTTTCATTTCTACGCTTTTCTCCAAACCTCTCTCTACTGTCTTTTCCTATTAGCCTTTAGCACTCCCTTTAGTATTTCTTATAGTGCTGGTCTCTTACTCACAAATTCTCTTAGTGTCTGTCGGAATATATTTTAATCTCTCCCTAATTTTTGAAAGGCAGTTTTGCCAGATATAGAATTCTTAGTTACAGTTCTTCTCTTTCAGTATCTTATATATATCATACCACTCTCTTCTCACCTCCATGATTTCTGCAAAGAAATCTTTACATAGTCTTATGAAGCTTCCCTTTTATATGATGGATTAATTTTCTCTTGCTGCTTTCAGAATTCTCTTATTGTCTTTGACTTTGTACAATCTGATCATTGAGTGTCTTCCAGTAGGTCTATTGGGATCTGTTCTGTATGGGGCATGCTGTATTCCTGAACCTGTAATTTTCTATCTTTCATAAGAGTTGGGAAATTTTCAGTGAATATTTCTTCTATTTTTCTTTGAGCCCCTCTTCCCTTCTCTTCTTCTGGGACACCCACAACATGTATATTCATGTGCCTAATGTTGTCACCTGGATCCCTAAGACTCTGCTCACATTTTGCCATTCTTTTCAACATCTGTTCATTTATGTGCTTGAATTCAAATGTCTTGTCTTCCTACTCACTGATCCTTCCTTCTGTCTGTTCAAATCTCCTGTTGTATCTCTCCATTTTGTTTTTCATCTCCATTATGCCCTTTCTGCTGGTTTGAATGTATTATGTCCCCCAGAAAAAGCCACATTCTTTCATGCAATCTTTTGGGGAAGACATATTAGTGGGAATTAAGTTGGAATGCTTGGAACAGGTTGTTTGCATGGAAATGTGTCTCACACAACTGTAGGTGATAACTCTGATGAGATACTTCATTGGGGGAATGGCCCCACCCATTCAGGGTTGGCCTTGATCAGTGGAGCCATATAAATGAGCTGACCAGCAAAGGGAACTCAGTGCAGCTGTGAGTGACCCTTTGAAGAGGAGCTAGAGCCAAGAGGGACACTTTGAAGAATGCACAGGAACTGAGAGAGGAGGTGCAGATGATGGAACAGTTTGAAGACAGCCATTCAAAGCAGACTTTTGCTGCAGAGAACCTGAGAAAGGATAAAGGCCCCAAGAGCAACTAAGAGTGACATTTTTGAGGAAATGCAGCCTAAAGAAGAACATCCTGGGAGAAAGCCATTTTGAAACCAGAATTTTTGAGCAGATGCCAAGCATGTACCTTTCCAGCTAACAGAGGTTTTCCAGACACCATTGTTCATCCTCCAGTGAAGGTACCTGATTTCTGATGTGTTACGTTGGACACTTTATATCCTTAAGACTAACTGTGTAACCAAATAGACCCCCTTTTATAAAGCCAATCCATCTCTGGTGTTTTGCATTCTGGCAGTATTAGCAAACAAGAACAGATTTTGGTACCAGGAGTGGGGTGCTTTTGCTGCTGAGTTGACAAATACCAAATATGATGGAGCAGCTTTTTAAATGGTAAAGGGAAAATTCTGGAAGAATTGTGAGGAGCTTGATAGAAAAGGCCTAATCTGATTTGAAGAGACTGTTTGTGGAAATATTGACTCTAAAGATTCTTCTAATGAGGACTTCAACAGAAATGATGAATGTGTTGTGAACTAGAAGAAAGGCAATCCTTGTTTTAAAGTAGCAGAGAATTTGGCAAAATTGAGTTCTGGTGTCAGATGGAAGGAATAATTTGAAAGTGACAACCTGGAATACTTAGCTGAGGAGATCTCCATACTACACATAGAGGATATACCCTGGTTTCTCCTTGCAGCTTATAGTAAAATGTGAGCAGAGAGAGATAAACTTAGAACTGAACACTTGGGTTCATAGCAACCAGAAGCTGATGATCTGGAAAATTATTGGCTTCCAGTGGGTGGAATCCCAGAAGCTACAGCCCAACATGAGGATGTAACCAAACATGGAACCCAGCCGCCATTTCAGTATAAGCCAAGATTGGAAAAAGAGTTAAGCAGAAAGGATTTGTGGAAAGTCCTATTGTCTGATGGCTTTGAACCCTGTGTGCTTCATGGGAAGACAACATATTTTTTGTGAGATCTTTATACAGAGAGCCATTGCTGGTCTGGACTGGAGGAGACAGACAAGGAACAAATTGAAGGAAAAATTTCTCCAAAGACAGAACCATGGAGGTTGAAGTCTGGAGTCAAGAGGCCTTGGGCTGGGAGAGCAGTTTCCCACATGCATGGAAATGGTGAGTTTGCCCTGGAGGTTGAGGGTGGGCATACTGCCTCAATGCTCTGGAAGAGTTTTGCCACCCCAGTACCCAAAGAGGGTGGAGCATATTTGCAGGGAATTGGGGAGAGCCTAGCTGCCACACCACTGTTCTGATGGGGTTGAGTGTGTGCCCTGAGACAGAAGGGCATCCTGGTATGGCCATGCTGTTTGAGAATGGTGGGGCCAAGAAGGTGTTCTCCCCAATGTGTGGATATGTTGGAGCACTCACCCAAGCATTTGGAGGGGAAAGGGCTGCCACAGAGGCCCTTGAGAAGAGTTGGACTCCCTGTCTCTCAAGCCCCAAGGATGCAACATTGTTATGTTAATGAATCTCAGACTTTGAAATCTAATGGAGTATTTCCTGAAGGTTTTAGTAACTATTTTGGTCCTGTTAACCTCATTTTCCTTACTGTTTCTCCTTATGGCAAAGGGAATGTTTATTCTATGAATGTCTCTCCTTTGTATGTTGGAAGCAGATAACTTGTTCTAAGTTCACAGATCCATAGCTAAAGGAAAAGTATGCCTTAGGACTGACCACACCTATAATTGATTTTGATAGGATCTCATACTTACCTATTGTTACTGAAATGAGAAAATTTTTTTGTGAAGGGATGAATGTACTTTGTATTTCAAAAGAATATGTTTTTCTGGAGTCCAGGGGGTGGAATGTGCTGATTTGAATGTATTATGTCCCCCAGAAAAATCCATATTCTTTGATGCAATCTTGTGGGGTTAACATATTAGTGGGTATTAAGTTGGAATGTTTGGATTAGGTTGTTTGCATGGATATACACCCCACAAATCTGTAAGTGATAATTCTGAAGAGATATTTCCATGGAGGCATGGCCCCACCCATTCAGGGTGAGTCTTGATCAGTGAAGCCATACAGATCAGCTGATGGACAGAGGGAACTCCATGCAGCTGAGAGTGGCCTTTTGAAGAGGAGCTACAGCCAAGAGGGACACTTTGAAGAATGCACAGGAGCTGAGAGAGGAGCTGCAGATGATGGGACAGTTTGAAGACAGCTATTCAAAGCAGAATTTTGCTCCAGAGAACCTGAGAGAGGATAAAGGCCGCAAGAGCAACTAAGAGTGACATTTTTGAGGAACTGCAGCCTAGAGAGGAACATCCTAGGAGAAAGCCATTTTGAAACCAGAATTTTGGAGCAGATGCCAGCCATGTGCCTTTCCAGCAAACAGAGGTTTTCCAGACACCATTGGCCATCCTCCAGTGAAGGTACCCAATTGCTGATATGTTACCTTGGATGATTTATGCCTTAAGACTGTAACTGTGTAACCAAATAACCGCCCTTTTATAAAAGCCAATCTATCTCTGGTGTTTTACATTCCAGCAGCACTAGCAAACTAGAACACCCTTCATTCCCATAAGTTCTGCCATTTTTTTTCAAGTTTATGAATTTTTCTTTATGGTCATCCAGTGTCTTCCTTATATCCTTCATGTCATTTGCCATACATTCCCTCAGCTCATTGAATTGATGTAGCATTAGCTGTCTCAACTCCTGTATCTTGGTTGAACTATTAGTTTTTTCTTTTGGCTGGTCCATATTTTCAGTTTTCCTAGTATGGCTCATTATCTTAAACTGTTTAGGCATCTGATTTTCTTAATTGGTTTATTCTGGAGCTCACTTTCACTCTTTTACCTAAGGTTTTCTTGTTTATTGGCCTTGTTCTCTAACTTTTGGCATTCATTTCAACATATTCTAGACCTCTAACTTAAATTCTGTTTAGTTGATCTGAATTTTTCACCTCTTGTTTTTCTGTTTCTTGCCCTGCCCCTATGTATAGTTTTTGTGAGAGGGTCTTCTCAGTCAGGATTTCCCAGTCCAGAGAGGCCTCGGTCTTGGGATGAAGACAGGGAGTTTCCCTGAGAATGGGACCCTCCTGTGAAGCCTATAGGCTCTGTGCTTTCCCTATCCTGTCCAGCAGGTGGTGCATGCCAGCCCACAGCTCTATAATCAGCGTAAGGAGGTATGGAGCTTTCATTCTTTTGGTGACCATGACCCTCTCAGGGTGTAGTTGACTGAAGTTGGTTTCTGAATTCCAGCCCCTGGGGTCTGAGTTCCCTGAAGGAGTGCTGCCACTCAAGCTGGACCATGCTTCTCTTTTGTGGGAAGTTATTTCCTTTAGGAAATTGTCTCCCCAACTAGACTTATTGCTTTGTCTCTCAGAGCTATTTTAGCTCTGTTCTTGCTTTGGTCCAGCGGCAAGCCTTTGAGGCTCTTTGTAATGGGTTAGTTAGAATAGTTGTTTAAAAAATAGTTAAAAGATAAAAATAGAAAAATGAAAAAGAAAGACCCAGTATAGACTATATAAAGAAAAGACTTTAGTCTAATTATCATTTCCTACTGGATAGTTACTCTGAGACACTTTTAATTCCACTCTTGTGGGGAGGGAGCAGTTTGACACTGGAGTTCTTATGGGCTATTGAAATGACAAAAGACAAGGAATTGGAGAGCAACTGAGGAATAAACAAAAAACCAGAAAAACTGGCTTTTCAGAGAAGGGCCCTGGCTTCCTGGTTTTGAATATGGGCCTGATTCTGTTGTAGCCCAGCCCTTCTCTGTATTACCTTCACTTTGAACTCCAAAATTCTGTTTTTTTGCTTGTTTGTTTTGCTGTTTTTGCTAACCCTGTCTCCTCTCTGCAAGGCTGACTGCTCCCAGATTCTCTAGTGTCTAGTCTCAGTTTGTCTATGGTTGGAGTTTTTGTACAGCACTCTGAGTTTTTAATCATTTCTGCCACTGGGGCAGTGTTGAGCCTCCCTCCTTGTTCCCAGAACTGATGTCTGTCTCCTCCCTCAGGAAACCAGCCACAGAACAGTTGGCCATGCCTGGCAGTGAGGGGCCAGGGAACCCCCTGGCCATGATAACTTAGGGGTTTCACTAATCTCATCTGCCTCATGTGTTCAAGACTGCAGTATGATGCATGACTGAATACAGAACTCCCAGAGATGTCTATTCCACACAGTTCCTGGCCATCTACCAGCTGATCCAGATGTGTAACTAAAATGCACACCTCACCACTCCACTGTCTTGCCCCCAGACCTTGGTTTTTAACATCATTCCCCAATAAATGTTTCCTGGGAGAAATAATGACTCTAGTCCTGGAAAAATTATACAAAAAGAGCCTGGAGCATTTGCAGTACCAGAAATTAAGTAGGTATAAAATAAAGCCCTCAATAATGGGGGTATATCAAAGACATGTAGGACACATCTGAAAGAGATTCCATTGCCAAAGCTGGACCAAACTGAACCACAAAATAAACAAAGTAGTGTATCAAAACACAAATTATAAAATAAATCTCATGTATCCATAATGATAAATATAAATTATTGAATAAGTAAATAAGAAGAGACAAATCTCCCATGCAGGAGAATCCCAGTAAATTATGTAGATATTGCTTTCTCAAGAAGTTGAAGCATAATACACACTGCTAAATTCTAGACTTCACAGAGTAACTCCCTGTCATAGGTGACACACGGAAAAGCAGGAAATGAGGAACTTTAAAGCGGGGACACCTGGCAACCACTCTTGAGCAAGGTTAACATCAACAGTGATGTCACATTGGTAAGATATATCCTGGACGAATGATGTGATGAAAATGTTACCTTATCTCCTGTGTCTTCCTCTATAACCCATAATCCCACACTAATCATGAAAAGAACATCATAAAAATTCTAATTGAGGGATATTTTTAAAAATACCTAACCATCACTCCCCCAAAATATTCAGGTATTCAAAAACAAGGAGAGTCTTGGAAATCATTATTTGTAACAAATAAATATAATGTGGACTTCTTGATGACAGATATTCAGTATAAGCAAAAACAGGTAACAAGTATTGGAAACTGTCTCTACTATCTTTGAAATTTTTCTGTAAGTCTAGCATTATTTAAAAAATTCAGTTTATTAAGAAGAAAACTATTAGAGAAAAGCAAATGCTTAGAAAACAATGAACTTCAAGCTTCAGTTCAGATGTGATTATATATCTTGGAAAAGAATATTATGTCTGCTGTTGGTCTCACATTCTTCATACATTAAATCAGAATTTGATACCAACTTCATAGAATAATTAAAAGAATTAAATAAAATCATGAAAGAAATGTCTGGCATTGTGTCTAGTTTTAATAAAGAATGTTTTTATACATTACAATTTGACCCCTCATAATTTCATTCCCTATACCTCCAGTCCCACTTCCACTCTGCTATTTCCAGCCCTCAATATCTTTCCAGGGATTTGACAATAGAAATTGATCCATAGTGAGCTTTCCACAGGCAAGACTTTTCATGAACATCACTTTCTATAAATTCTGCACTGATTCTCCAATAGCTTCAAACATAAATTTCAATTTTGTGGACAAACCCAAGGTTCTCTGATATCTGACTACTGTGAACATGGCCAGGATCATGTTACACTTTTCACACCCTGTCCCTCCTTGTTCCTCAGATATTAACAAATACTTCTAAAACCCAACTCCACCTTACAGTTATTATTATCCTACATCTGTTTTCCAGTCATCTTATGTTGGTGTGTTTCTACCCATTTCTCCTCTGAAAGTTATTCCAATACTTTCTTCAAGGCTCAGAAAAGATATCAGTGACTTATGAACCCTTCATTATCTTTCACAGGATCGGTCCAAATATTTAGATCCACTTTACAAGGATTTTAGTGCCACCCTAGGATATTTCAGGTACTCATTTCTATGCGTTTTTCTTTATTTAGATGTAATCTCTATGAAATTGGCAAATTTTCTTACTTAAATCTTTGTTCCCAGAATAATATTCAGTGCCTACCATGAACTATTTGATGAATAAATGTTGTTTAATGATTAAAGAAATAAATGGATAAATGGGGTAGGACAGATACTTCCATTAGGGAATCTCCATGTGAGAAACCTAAATCCAGATGAGCCAAGTAGAGAATGAAGGTATTTTAGTGCATCCATTACCTCCCTCCACAATCAAGCTTTTTAACTAGGTAGGCCTCTGTATGATTAAGCTTTCTTTAAGTGTTTTCCCTGTTGTTGCCCCTAAATTTACAACCAATAAAAGGGGTCTCTGGACTCCAAACACATTCCCACCAGTGTGGTGAAGATGCTGTAACTAACCTAGAAATTATCAAAGAAGGGCCTGAGATCAATAATGCAGATAATTCATAGAATGAAGAGTGAAGTTGCAAGCTCTGCTCCCAGAATGGGTAGGGAAATGGAACCACTCATGAAGTATCTACAAGGAAAAATTTTGTAATCTCCTCTCCTGAGACTAGTAAAATAGAATTGAGATAGTTTAGGTGACGCATGGATTCCATACCTCTAGGGATATCATGCCCACAGTGTCATGAATGAAGTATTTTGTCTATTCCTGGAGATACTTACTTCTCTGTAGATAAGAAAGAAAAACACAAGGAAAACTTATGTCTCTGCTCACCCTTGGGAGACAGATTGGAACTGCATGTTTGTCTCTTATCCCAGTGGACTCCTTCTTCTCAGCAGGTCACCTCACTTTAGGTGTGCACTCTGGTATTGCAACATCTCCCATATCATTTTCCATAGCTAAGATTTTAGAGAGAGATCATTTCTACACAAAACATCTTGTGTGTCTAATCTATATCCTCTTATGTTGTATCACATTCATGGTGATATCTTTTCTCAACAGTGCTTCCTCTTGTTTCCCTACTTCTCCTTTCTCCCCCATCATTAGAAGTATCTATTCATTTCTCTTCCCCATTAGAGTTTTCAGTCCTTCAACAAATATTTATTCAGCAATACAGTATGGTAAGCAATAACCATGGTCTGAGAATTTAGAAAAGTGTAAGGTATTGTACCCACTCATACAGACTAAAGAAGCCAAGAGACATGGAAATAAATAGAGACAACACCAAAAGTGTGACTGAAGTCCTGGTAAAGTGAGTTCCATATGAATGAGGAGCAGTTATTCCGTTTCTGCTAAAATGGCTACTGGGATTTTTATTGGGGTTATGTTCAACCATAGATCACTGGAGGTATTATCGATAGTTTAATAATATAAATAATTCCTGTACAAAACACATGAAGTCTTGACATTTACTGAGGTCCTCCCCAATATTCTTCAACAGTATTTTGTATTTTTCAGTATATATTCTTTTTCCTCTTGAATTCACCTTATTCCCAGGGGTTTTATTCTTTAAGATGCTCTGATGAATGAATGTTTTTAAAATTCCAGTAAGGAATGCTATTTCCTGGTGTATAAAACACAACTGATTTTTTTTTTTTTATTTTAATCTTGTAGCTTACAATTTGATGGATTTCTTTAAGAGCTTTACAAATTTATTGTGGCTGTGTGTGTATTTTCTAGATAAATTATCATGTCTTCTTGAATGTAGTTTTACTTCTTCCTTTCCAAATGGATGCTTTTTTATTGCTTCCTACTGTATAACTTCTTTGGGAGTGACTTCCAGTGCAATACCATATAGCAATGGTTAAAGCAGTCATCCTTGTATTGTTACAGAACTCAAGGGGAAGTCTTTCATGCTTTCAGCATTGAGTGAAAGATGAGTTATATTTTAATATACATACTTTTTATGCCTTTGGAAGAAGTTAAATTCTATTCTTATATTTGTGAGTGTCTTTGTCATGAAAGGGCACTGGATACTCTAAAATGCATTTTCCAATCCCGAAAGATTATTATGTGATTTGCCCTTTCATTCTGTGAATGTGGTGCATTACACTGATTTTCTTATTTTGAAACCCCATTCATGAGATAAATCCTACTTGCTAATGATGGATAATTCTTTTACTATTGTGTTGTGTTCAATCTGCTAGTATTTTATTGAGGATTTTGTATGTATATTCATGACGGAAATTGATCCTTTATTTTCCTTCTTCTTATGTCTTTATATTGCTTTGGTATAACAATAATGTTACACGCAAAGAATGAATTAGGAAGACTTCCCTCTGCCTCGATTTGGAAGAAGTTGGAAAGTGCTAGATTTAATCATTCTTTGAATATTTGAATCCACCACTGAAGCAGTCTGGTTCTGGGCTTATGTTTCTTTGGAGGTTTTGGATTACTGATTAATTCTCACTACTTATACATCTGTTGATATCTTCTATTTCTTCTTGATTCAATTTAAATAAGTTGTGTGTTTTTAGTAATTTGCCCATTACTTCTAGATTATCTAGATTTTTAGCAAACAATAGTTCACAGTATTCACTTATAATCTTTTAATTTCTACAATACCCATTAATGTCCCAAATTTCATTTTGGATTTTAGTAATTTGCATTCTTTCCTTCCTTGTTTTATTTTTCAGTCTAGATAAAATTTGCAATCTTATTGATCTTTTCCCAAGAACCACACTTTAGTTTCATTGGTTCTTTCAATTGTTTTTCAACTCTTTATTTTATTTTCCCTATCACTCTATAATCTTTATTACTTCCTCCATTCTATTTCCTTTAGTTTCTATATACCCCACTTTTACTATCTCCTACAATTATGAAGTAAAATTAGAGATTTGTGATCTTTCTTTTGCAATACAGTCATCCATAGCTATAAATTTCCCTCTAAAGTTGTGAGACTATCTAATATAAAATGTAGAGTTGCATACTGAGAATGCAATAATACTGGCATTTTTATTTATCCATTAAGTTACATTTACTTAGAACTTTATTTTTTCAAATGGCTCTGAGATACTCTCTAGTGCTCTTTTCTTTCAATGCATAAAAGTTACTGTAGCATTTTTGTAAGGTAAATCTACTGCTGATGAACTCCCTCAGCTTTTGATTATCTGGAGATATCTTAAAATCACCATATCACACTATGCACAAAACAGAATGTATCAAGATACCCATTTATTTGTTTAGTGTGATATATACATACATATATATATATATATATATATATATATATATATATATATAATTTATAAATTTGGGCATTCACAAAAAGACCACAAGTAAAAACACTATACAAACTATCAGGTTTTAGTTAGTACTGAAGCACAAGTCAGTTGAAAGAGCAAGGGATGCAGAATCCATGGCTCATAAGCTCTTTCCCTGTACTAATGGTCTCATGGGAAATTCCCTTTGTTAAGCTAACTAGGGAAGAATAACTTCCAGGTTGAAAGGCTCCCATATCTTTTGAATTCTGAAGATCAAAGATAAATAGAATGCTAGGTAAAAATGGGTATCTAGACACATGTTTGTCTTTCACCTAGTATTACATGGTGATATTCTGATACTATTAAAAAATCAGGTGCAGAATACATCCTCATCCACTAGCCAACCCAAAGAACTGTAGAAAGTGGAATATTCTGGAGGAGGTAATAATTTGATAAGTACACTTGTTTGTATTTTTTCCTGCAAGGAGAGGTGGGCAGAAGTATTGATTTACCCTAATTCATGGATTATATTAATGGTTTGGTGGAATGGTGAGAGAAATGGAAGAATGGATATGAATGAGCACAAAAGTGAAGATAATTTTGTACTATGCAAATACTGACCAAAGAGACCCTTAAACAGCAAAGGTTATGGTACTCCTAGGACAAATTGAACCATTCTTTGAATGGCACCCATTCTCCAAAGGGCTAATAGTCAATGTCGTCACTGACAGATATGGGAGATATGCAGAGAATCATCCAAAATCATCCATCATCTGGCCTGAGAATAAGGAATTGATTTAACCAATAAACAAACAATAATAGGGTCCTGGTGGGGTTTAGGAGTTCAAATGTCAGCTGCAGTTTTGGCAGTCTGTAAATACTGAAGAATTTGGGATTCCATATTAGTGAAGCCAGTTTCATCAGAAGATTAAGCAAAAATATATAAATGGAGACTCTGGTAAGAGAATCCTGTATAAAAGTGTCATCCTTTGAATTATAGTGGCCTTGTGAAGGTTAAAGATGTATAAGCACACTAATCAAAAAACAGGCATCAAGATCCACACTTGATTTCAAGCTTCATTCCATTATGATCTGAGAAAATATTTCATATAATATCAATATTTTTTAAATTTACAGACACTTGCTTTGTGTCCCAACATGAAGTCTATCATGGAGAAGGTTCCATGTGCACTAGACAAAAATGTGTATCATGTTGTTTTGGGGTGAAGTGTTCAATAAAAATCTTTTAAGTCTAGTTAATTCATTGTGGTATTCAACATTTCCATTTTCTTATTGATCATCTGTCTAAATATTCTATCCATTTATCATACAGTGGTGTATTGAAGTGTCCAACCATTACTATAGAGACGTCTATTTCTCCCTTCAGTTTTGTCAGTGTGTGCTTCATGTACTTTGGGGAAATCTGGCTCCATGCATAAATATTTATGATTATGTCATCTGGATGAATTTCTTTTATTAATATATGTTGTCATTCTCTGTCTCTTCTCAGTGGCTTACATGTGAAGTCTAATTTGTCTGATATTAGTAAAGCTATCCCATTTGTTTTCTAAATGAAATGTATTTTTGCAACCTTTCACTTTCAATGTGTTTTTGTACTTGTGTCTACCGTGGACCTCTTGTAGGCTGCCAAAATATGGGTCCTGTTTTTTAATCCATCCTGCTAGTCTATGTCTTTTTATTGGGTAGTTTAATCCATTAACATTTAATGTTGTTACTGTAAGGGCAGTAGATTTTTCTACCATTTAGTATTTTGGATTTTATATGTCATATGTTTTTTCTTCTTTCTTTCCTTTTACCCTTCGTGAAAGACTTTCTTTCTATACTCTTCTTCAAACCTCTTTGTCTTGTGTTTTTCCTATCAAACTGTAGCACACCCTTAAGTATTTCTTGGAAAGCAGGTCTCTTGTTCACATACTCTCTCAGTGTTTATTTGAAAATATTTTAAAATTTCCCTCATTTTTGAGGAAAGTTTGCCTGGATATAGAATTATTGGTTGGCAGTCTTTCTCTTTCATTATCTTAAACATATCATACCATTGCCTTCTCACCTCCATGGTTTCTGCTGAGAGATCACATATAGTCATATTGAGCATGTCTTTTATATGATGGATCAATTTTCTCTTGCTACTGTCAGAATTTTCCCTTTGCCTTTGTCTTTTGACAATCAGATCAGTAAGTGTCTTGGAGTAGGTTTATTTGGGCCTATTCCATTTGGGATACCCTGCAATTCTTGGATCTGTAATTTTATATCTTTATAAGAGAAGGAAATCAATAACTGAAGGCTGGAAAATTTACAAATGTATGGAGGCTGAACAACGCACACTTAAACATCCAATGAATAAAGGAAGAAGTTACAAGAGAAATTAGCAAATATCTTGAGGCAAATGACAATGAAAATACAGCATATAAAAACTTAGGGGATGCATCAAGTATGGTGCTGGGGAGGAAATTTATTGCCTTAAATGCCTATATTAAAAAAGATGAAAGAGCAATAATCCAGGAATTAACTGATCACCTGGAGGAACAACAGAAAGAATAGCAAACTAACCCCATATCAAACAGAAGGAAAGAAATAAAGAGTAGAGCAGAAATTAGCACGCAAATAAGTAAATTGAGAACATGAAGACAAGAGAGAGAATCAGCAAAACCAGAAGTTGGTTCCTTGAGAAAATCAATGAAGTAGATGGACCCTTAGATAGACTAATAAAAAAAAAAAAAAAAACAGAGAGAGGATACAAATAAATAATATCAGAAATGGGAAATGGGACATATCCACTGAACTTCCAGAAATAAAGGAGATATAGAGAGGATACTGTGAGGAACTAAATGTTAATAAACTAGACAACTTAGACAAAATGGTGAACTTCCTAGAAAAGAATGAACAACCATCATTGACATGAGAAGAAATAGACAACCTCAACAAATCAATCACAAGTACAGAGAGAGAATGAGACTTCAAAGCCTCCCAAAATGAAAATGGAGGACCAGATGGCTTCACATGTGAATTGTACCAAGCATTCAAGAAAGAGTACCAATTCTGCTCAAACCCATAAAAAATAGAATAGGGAAAGCTACCTAACTCATTCTGTGAAGCCAACATCACCCTAATATCAAAGCCAGAAAAAGATACTCGAGGAAATAAAATTATGGACAAATCCATTTAATGAATACAGATGTAAAAATCCTCAAAACTACTCAAAATTGAATACAGCAGCACATTACAAGAATTATACACCGTGAACAAATGGAATTTGTTCCAGGTATGCAAGGCTTGTTCTGCACAGGAAAACCAATTAATGTACTACACCACATCAATAAATCAAAGATGAAAAAACACATTATCTCTCCATTGATGCAGAAAAGGCATTTGACAAAATTCAACATCCTTTCTTGGTAAAAAACACTCAAAAGGATAGGAATAGATGTTACCTTCCTTAATATGATAAAGGCACAAGCAGTGAATGATGCATCCTTTCTGTAGGGCAGTGTGGTTGTTCCAAAGGAAGAAAATATGGGGTTGCCATATGATCTTGCAACTCCATTACTTGGTATATACTTGGAAGAACTGAGAGCAGTGGCAAGAATGGACATTTGCACACTGGTGTTTACGGCAGCAGTATTCATGATTCACAATGGACAGAGGTGGCATAAGATTACATTGATTCATGTACAGAATGGAGAATTGTGGTGTATACATATAATGGAATACTGAGTGGTTGCAAGAATAAATTAAGTTGTGAAGTGTACAACTAGGTAAATGGAACTTGAGGACAATGTGTCATGAAATAAGCCAGAAATTAAAGATAGACATTATAATGTCTCACTAATATGAACTAACTATAATGTTTACATTCTGAGAATTGTATCTGAGAGCATAGGTTATCATTGGAAGGTTTACTGTAATGGTTCTTAGATTGTAAATTCCCTATCACTGTTATTTATTTTCCTGACTTGTTCTTGGTTTTTTGACTGCTCCTTAGTATTATATTTATCTCTATTTGCTTGTTGCTTTTTAAGTGGTTGCTCTAGGGCAAGGGACAACAAATATTTGCTGAAAATAGCCAGGTAGTAAATATTTTCAGCTTTGCAAGCCATAAAATCTCTGTCACAATGACTTAACTTTGCTGTTACCCTGCAAAAGCAGCCATAGGCAATATGTAGCAAATTGGCTGTGCTCCATTAAAACTTTATTTTGAGCTCTGGGTATTATTTGCCATCACTGCTCTAGGGTTTATAATAGGCATCTTTAACTTATCATAGTACCTTCAAATACTAACAGGTGTCCTATTCTTGTTACACTTTTTTCTATGTATATTTTAACCCACCATACATTGTTTCTACTTGTTTTAAATTGCCAATTACCTATTAAAGAAATTTGAAAAGCAAAAATTATGACAAAACAATGTAACTATATTATAAAGAGATGGGAAATAAACATACTTAGGGGATGGGGGACAAAATGCTGAAACAATAATAATGGATATGAATGGAGTCTGGAGAATGAAGACAAATGAAACTGAGTACAAGTACTGTATTCTGTTGGATAAACTATATACCACCAGGGTGTTGGTTAACAATTCTTTTTTTCTATAAATGCATACTGGAGCAAAGAAATTAAGTAAATGCATGACAGTTGGGAGAATACATTTCTCACTGTGGATTCAGAGGTTACAGATAAACAAGGGGAGGAAGCTGGAATATTCTATGTGTTATGGTATAGAGTAAGACATATTGGCATGTACTCATGTGTTTCAATATAGATGTAGATGTTTACATGTATAAATAGTTAGAGATATGTGTATCTGAACATTTTTATTAGATACACATGTATTTCCTTAGTATGTCAGCAGAGAAGGCCAAGAGGTCCAAATAGCAAGACAGGACCTTGGTTTTGAACACCATTCTCCAATAAAATGCTCCCTGGATAAATGTTGCCTCTAGGATTGGGGCAAGAAATTTCAAGAAGAGCCTGGATTGTCTTGTAGTACTAAGAAGTAACTATGTGCTAAAACAAAACCCTGAAATATGGGTCTTTATAAAAGAGACACAGGGCACAGCTAAGTGTGATCACAACATGAAAGTTGGAACAAACTGAACAGAAAAATAGAGTTTCATTTGATGACAAAGCAATGTATGAAGTAAATGTCATGAGTCCATAATGATATAAGAATTATTAAACCTGTCAATAAGAAGAGACAAATTTCCTAGGCAGAATCATTACAATAATTTATGTAAATATTGCTCTCTCAAGAATGTGGAACAGAACTCCCACTCCTAAAATGAGGGCTCCAAATACTGACTCTATTACAAAGGTAATATATGGAAATCTGGAGAAATAAGGAACATTTTAGTGGAGATCCTAGCAAGCACTGTTGTTCAAGGTCAACAGCAACAGTGATGTCACATAATAAGATGTACCCAGAGTATATGATATAACGAAAATAGAACTTTATCTCTAGTGTTTTGCTCTATAACCATTAATCCCATTAAAATCCTGAAAAGAACACAGAAATTCTAACTGAGGGATATTTTCCAAAATACCTGACAGCACTCCTAAAAGGAAAAAAAAAAACAGGTCATCAAAAACAAGGAGAATATAAGAAACTGTTATTTATGACAACTGAATATAATGGGTCTTCTTCAAGGAAGATGTTCAGAATAGGGGGAAATGGGTGATAGGTTTTGGAAACTGCCTCTACTATACTTGTAATTTTTCTGTAAGTCTAAAATTGTTTTTAAAAATTACCTATTAAGAAGAAAAATTACTAGAGAATTTCAAAAGCCTAGGAAACAATGAACTCTGAGCTTTCTTGCAATACATGATTTCATGCTGTTCCAGTTTGCTAATGCTGTTGTTATGCAAAATAACAAAAATGGAATGGCTTTTATAAATGGGGTTTACATGGTTACAAACTTACAGTCTGAAGGCCATGAAAATGTCCAAATTAAGTCAACATGAGTATATCTTCACCAATGGAAGGCCAATGGCACCCAGAAAATCTCTGTTAGAAAGGGATGGCGTGTGGCTTGCATCTGCTGATCCCTGGTTGTGTTCCAACTCCTTTATTAGGTCCTGGGCTTTCTTCAAAATTTTGCTATTGGGGTGTTTTGTCCTCTTTTACCCTGTCTGGAGCAAACACTGGGATAACATCCCCAAAGTGACAGCAAAAGTCTGCTTTCAGTGGTCATCTCCAAAGTGTCTTTCTGAGCTGCTCTCCAAAATATCACCCTCAGCTGTTCTGAGGTCCTTCTGTTTGTGAGCTCTTTTATAGGACTCCAGTGATTAAATCAGGACCCTCCCTGAAAGGGCAGTGCCCATAGCTCCATGGAAATAAGCCAATCAAAATTTCACTTGCAGTTGTTTGAGTCACATCTTCAAGGAAACACTCAAGCAAAGGATTCCAACCCAATGAACAGTAATACATCTGCCCTCACAAGATCACATTAAAGAACATGGCATTTGGGGGCATAATACATCCAAACCAGCACACATGCCCAGGACAAGAATATTACTCTGCTTTAAGTCTCACACTCTTTATCAATTAAATCTGAAGAGTGATACCAATTTCATGGAATATTGAAAGAATTAAATAAAATAATTAATATATAATGTCTGGCATTGAGACTAGTATTAATAGAGAACTTTTCTCTTCATTATGACTTAACCAAACAGATTCATTCCACAAACCTCCATCATCACTTCCACTGTGCTATTTCCAACCCTCATGATCTCTCCAGGAATTTGACAACAGAAATTCATCCAGTGTAATTTGCCTACACAGTAAGACTTTTTATGAACATCACATTCTAAAATTCCTGCAATGACTTTTCAATAACCAAACATAAATATCAATTTCATTGACAAACACAAGACATTCTGTTATCTGGCTGCTACCAATCGTCCATGCTCTTGTTCCACTTTTCACTCTCAGGCACACATTATCCATCAGATATTAAGAACTGCATTTAAAAACATAACCACACCTTATGGTTATATTGATCTGACACTTGTGTCATTTCTGATCCCTTCTCCTATTGGAATTACTCCAATTCTTCCTTCAAGGCACCCTTGTGAAGTCTTTACTAACCTCCAATTAGTTTGTCCAAAATTCTGGATCCTCCTCACCAGGATTTCAATGACACTTAAGGACATTACATGTACTCATCTCCATGTGCCTTGCCCTATATAGATGTAATCTCTGAAATAAGGAAAAATTTCCTACTTATTTCTTTACTCCAAGAATAATATTCAGTGCATACCACTGAATATTATCACTCGATGAATAAATGTTTACTGAATGATGTACAGAAAAAAACTAGATAAATGTGTTTAAATAGATACTTCCATGAGGGAAGCCCGATGAATAAGAGCTAACACCAAATGAGACAACTTAGAAAGAGGAAATACTTCAGTGTACGCATTACCTCTCTCCACACTCAGGCTTTTTAAGCAGATAGGACTTTGTATGGTTAAGCCATTTGTTTTTCATATTTTTTTCTGTTGATGTCCCTAACATTACAACCAGTAAAAGGGGATTTTGGACCCAGTACATTCCCCTCATTCTGGAGAAGATTCTGTAACTCACACAGATATTATCAGAAAAGGATCAGAGATCAAAAATGTAGGGAATACATTGAATGAAGAATGAAGTTGGAAGCTCTGCACCCAGGAAGGGAAGGAAAATGTAAACACTCATGATGTTTCTATAAGGCAAAATTGTGTTTCCTCCTCACCAGAGATAAGTAAAACAGAAAGGAGATAGTGTAGGGGAAGCATTTAGAGTTTCCATGCCTTTAATGATATCATTCCCATGTGGGCCATGAATGATGTATTCTTTTGTTTCTCTACTCATGGAAATATTTACTTCTCTGGAGGTAAGAATTAAAAGGACAATGCAAACTTGTGCCACTTTTGAACCTTGGGAGTCAGTTTGGAACTTCATGTTCACCTCTTAACCCAGAGGAGTCCTTCCCAAGAGATCACCTCTCTTTAGGTGTGGGGTTTAGATGCAGATAGAAAAACATTAAAAAATACTGAGCATAGTCCAAGGACATGTGGCAACATGAAGAATACCAACCAAGTTGCTGTGGGAATTTTAGGGTAAAAAGAGCATGTTAAAGGGAATGAAAGACTGTTTGAAGGAATAATGATTTAAAACTTCCCAAAACTAATGAAAGACATGAACATACAAAGCAAAGAAAGTCATGAAACTCCAACCAGCATGAACCCATTCCAAGGCATACAACAAACTGTTGAAATGTCAAGAAAAAAAGAGATGACTGAAAGCATTAAGTTCATGCAATTTTCACATGCAAGGAAATATCAGTATGAAAAATTCCTACTTCTCATTAGATATGATTGAGGTGAGGTAAGCAACTTGTCACGTATAAAGAAGTCTCACTAAGATCAAGTGCCAGTTTCTCATCAGAAATGATGGAGATGAGAGAGAGTGGGATGACATATTTAAATCAGTGAAAGAGAAAAATTGCCAGCCAAGAATTCTATATCAGAAGAAAAAACTGTCCTTCAAAATGTGGGATAGTTTTGGACATATCCAGATAAAGAAAGATGAGGAAGTTCTTCAGAACTATAGTGCCCTACAAGAAATGCAACAAGGAGTTTTCAATCTGAAAAGAAAGAACACTAGGCATTAGCTTGGAGCCATTTGAAAAAATAAACATCTAGGTAAAGGGATTTATATGGGTAAATACAAATGCCAGCACTATTCTGTTCTCAGCATGTAAGGCTAATTCTTATTTTTATAAGATCTAAAATACAAATGCATATGAACTAATTATATTTCTGTGTTATTATGTAAGAAATATATGAAGTGGTAAAGTTTGATAGGACCGATGTAAAGTACGTGGGTGGAGAAATATAGAAGTAGAGGTTGGCATGTTGTTGAATTTAAGATAGCATAATAGATTTGCATTTACAGATTCTAAAAAGCAACATAGGTATTTTACCCATTGCCAATTATGTATTTTAAAACTCTTACTTCCAGAGAGTAGGAAATAATATCAGGATTTTATATAAACCTACTAAGTCCTTTGTGTGGTAAAATAAGGTTAATACATAGTTTGTCACCTGACCCCCAAGCCATTTCTTCACTTGGCTAATCAGTTTGGAATTTTGGGTATAGAAATT
The DNA here is from genome assembly GCF_015220235.1 of Choloepus didactylus. Lineage (NCBI taxonomy): Eukaryota > Metazoa > Chordata > Mammalia > Pilosa > Megalonychidae > Choloepus > Choloepus didactylus. Next base: position 7,365,393 of record NW_023637607.1, on the reverse strand, counting down.
GCTCTATGCTAATGTGCAGTTTTTAGAAAAACTGATCATGTCACTTTTTAAAAAATTCAGTTCACATTCCTTGCCAGTGATTTGAATTCATCTTATTTTTTCAATTCATTAATCCACAGGATCATTTTATGTTTTTTTTTCAGCACAGGTTGGTAAGTTTTCATTCTTCAGGTAAGTATGAGGAGATAATGTAAACATGGCTTGAGAAAGTGTAAATACCTAAACATATTCTTCAGGGTTTTAAGGAAAGAAACAAGTTGTGCATATTTAGCTAACCTTAGTTTAATAAGCTAATAAATTATTTATACCAAAAATAATTAAATCAATGTTACAAATCTAAAATTAAGATATTTTTTATTGTTAAGGAAGTAAAAATAATATCATCTAAACCCCCAGAGGCAAACATAATACATAAATGCAACATATTTTTTCTACATTTTTAAATTTTTTCTACATTATGTACATAGATATATGCACCATCTTCAGTAAAGTGTGGGTGGACAATGTTGGAGAACAGATCTTTTCTTCATCTAATTTATCTGACTCCAAAATTTTACTTGATTTCCAGTGTTCATCATATATACAAATTTCTAACCTAGTTGAATGAGATAAATTTCAGCAAGTATTTTTCCAGTGATAATTATTGGGTATATTAATATTTTACACAGGGACATTTTTATAATTGTAGTCAAAAATTCACATTTTGGGACAGAAAATGAAAATTGAAGAATGAGTTGAACACTGTAAACTGAGTATTTCCACAGCATTACCTAATGCTAATGTAAGGCCAATAAGTACCCATAAAGCACATTCAGGGATTTAAGGGCTATATGTGTAGTTCAAGTGTTTGAAAAATTCATATCGTTCCCCAACATTGTCTTTGTAAATAGACACTTCCACTTCTAGTATACAATTTATATACACCTGCCACTTTGACTTTACATTCAATTTGTTGGAATGCTTTTTGTACTGATGCATTACAAACATTACATAGAATGAATAAAAAGTGAACTCTAATTTCAAGAAATTACCTATCAAAGAGCATTAGAAAACATTGCACACTTTTAGCAATTGCCTGAAATACACATAGTACCTAAGTCTGTTTTTATCAATTATTCATTGAAGACTATTCTGTTGGAAAATACATATGAAACACACAAAGTTCTTGACAGGATTACCCATGATGTGCTTTTGACACTACACAAAGAAGAGATGAACACTGCAATTATAACACTGGGATACAACAATCATTAAATGATAGGAATGAAAAGGCCCTATGATTCAACTGTCTAGAGTGTGTAAAATTCCTTTTACCTCATTTAAATGATTCATTTTCAACAATGCATATTCTATAACACAGTCTTCCAGTTTGTCTTGAATAGGTGCTGGCTTGAAAGTACAAAAACAGCTTTTCCTCCATTACCATGTGGCACAAAATTTAATCCAAAGGGCTAACCCTTCTGCCAGCTAGGCTACAGACTTCTTGTCAATGTAATAAATACAGCCAGAATCATTGCTTTACAAGAAGAAAACTGTAGATATTAATTTTTAAAAAGGCATACCCCACTCCCCAGAAAAACTGAAATTCCCTTAATAAGATAAAAAAGAAAGTTTTAATAAAGGAAGTTTTACAGTGAAAAAAATTGCAGAATGTGAATTCTAAATGTAAACAACTTCAATCATTTTGAGAACTGGGTAATTGCGGTCGCAGTTGACTCGTCTGGGGGGGGGAGGTGGCGGCTGGTTGCCAAATCCTAGGCTCTCAGGATTGCTTGGAGGGTACCGGCGGCGGGGGCTCTTTCCCGGAGGCGAGGGCGAGGCGGGGGACTGGGCCCGGTCCCCGGCGTAGGTGTGCAAAGTATGGAGGGCGGCGAGAAAGGAACAGGCGGGACACGGTTCTTTTAGGGTGAAGAAGCCAAGAGAGAGAGAGTTTATTAGGGGAGAGTACAAGCTTATATCGGGCGTTTAGAGGGCGGGGTAGCTGTAGAGGTTAAAGGCTTGGATTGGTTCTGAGAGGGCGCGGAGGTTGATTGAAAAGGGGCGAGAGTTGCTCCGGTAACGGTGTCTGGCAACAATGTATGCGCACTGGTGGTAATGGGAGTTGCACTGGCAACGGGGAGTGTCCGGGCAAAATAAGGGGGTGGGGAAAAGGCGGTTCCTTCCGGCAAGCCTCCCCTAACAGTGGTATTTTGGGTGAGGAAATGGGGCCTGCCTCCGGCCTCACTTTCCCAGGCCCGGGGGGCTGCGGAGGGCGCTGTCGCCCGTGCCCACCACCCTCCCCAGGGGCTGATCAGGTCCCCCAGCCCAGGCCCGCCAAGTCGAAGCACGTAATCAGTGTCCCGCATTTCCCCCTTCTTTTCTAATTAAAGGAAGAAGCTTACCGGAGAGGCCCGCTAAGGGATGAGGGAAGGGGGAGGCTGGGGAGGGGAAAAAGGGGTTGACGGTGGCTCAGCGAGGCTGGAGCTCGGCGTTGGTGTGGTGCCCGGGCACTCGACAGGGGCCTTGCTGCTTGCGGGATGGACGAGGGTGGGGGGTTTAAAGTTGGAGGTTCAGAGAAGCTGGAGCTCGAGGTTGGTGCGATGTTCAGGTGATCGAGAAGGGCCTCGCGGTCGGCGGGTTGACCGGTGGCGGTGAGGTCGCGGAGGGTTGGTTGTCATCTCGGAGTAGGGAGCGTCAGAGGTGGCGAGTCGCTGGTACTGGACTTGCACGAACGAGGAGAAAATAGCATCCATTTGTTTCCTTACAAGCTGGACAATTCTGCGGATAATGCAGGGTCCTAAGGTGAGAGCTAGAATAATCATTAGTAGGGGGCCGAGGAGAGGGAGGAGGTAAGGGAGGAGGGGGGTAAAGATGTGGGACCAATAGCTGGTGGCTTCACGGTCTCTTTTGCGTTGTTCCAGTCCCTCTCGGACCTTCTTTAGGCTGTCCTCGGCGAGACCCGTGGAATTGGCATATACACAGCACTCTTCTCCTAGGGTGGCGCAAAGGCCTCCTTCTTTGAGGAGGAGAAGGTCGAGACCTCGGCGGTTTTGGAGCACTACCTCAGAGAGGGAATTGACAGAATTTTTAAGATGGGAAATAGCGTCTTGTAGGTGACGAATGTCCTCGTCAACAGCCGCCCGGAGGTGAGTTAGGGCGGAGCCTTGACTGGCTAATGCAGCGATTCCGGTGCCAGCGCCTGCAAGACCTAGGAGGGAGGCAATCGTGAGGACGGTGATGGGCTCTCGCTTTTGCAGTGGGGCAGAAGCTGCAGTTGTTTCCAGGCGGAGGAAGAAGTCTTCCTCGCTATGGTATAGGACCCTAGGGATGAGGACAATTAGGAGGCAAGTTTCATTAGTTGTATTGAGGGTTTGCACGTTAAGGCAGGGGGTAAGCCCTGTAGAGGAGCAGAGCCATTGGGAGGAGTTATGAGGGATGAGAAATTTTGCAGAGCTGCTGGGAGATGAGTAGTCGGCGCAAGCTGTGAGGTTGGGAGAGTTACTTGAGCGAGGGCGGATGCACTTTCCTGTAAAGGAGACTGAATGAAAGGTTAGGGGGACGGCAGAGGTATTCCAATTGCATTCTGTGGGGCTGTTCTCTGTGTTTTCTGAAAAGGAGAGGTTGGAGGCAACTGGCCCATACAGGGGGGAGGAAGTGGAGAGGCAAAGCCAACAAGAGGAGGTAAGATTGGGGTTGGAGGAATTCACTGAGGTGAAGGCTGCTTGAATAAGGCTGAGGAGGGGAGAAGAGTAGCGAGAGGAGTAGCGAGAGGGGGGTAGAGGAGGTCGGGGTGGTGGGGTTGGCGATGCATTGTTTGCAGCTGAGGTGCGGCTGGTTGGAGCTGAGGTGCGGCTGGAGAGCTGTGGAAAAAGGGGGTTAATGACTTGGTTGGGACCTATGCCAGAGGGTGTTCTTAATGCAGTATTTTGGCCTGGTTGGTTTGCAGCCTCTTTTTTTATGAGAATAAGTGATCCTGGGTCGGTTCCGTCCTTATAGATTCTGAAGCCCCAAGTTCGACCGAGTAACCAGGAGGGATTAGTGGGAAGTTGCACGGTAAGATTAAGGTGAGTGCAGGTACCTGTGGGTGGAAGGTGGGAACTGTCGTCCGTGCTGAAATAAACAGGCTCATCACGGGGTTTGCAGTTCCAGGGGGCCCAGCGTAGGGTAAGATAGTGATCAACGCTAGACGGCTTCCAACCAGTAGCTAGTGTCTCGCAGCCCCAATAGGCACAATAATATTGATTGGGGGCATTGCAATACGATTTTCCAGGGTTGGAGGCTGGGCACATATAATATTGGTGTTCATTACTGCCAACGGGAGGGTTGGGAAATAGATTAGAGGCGTTGACGAGAAAAGAAGGTTGCCCTGCTGTAACTTGGGTTTGTATAACTGTGGAATCTTCCCACCGTGCCAAGGTCCATTTCCAAGGCTGGTGAGGGGAGTGGGGCTGGCAGACAGCCTGGGTAGAAGAGGCGAGAGCCAGCATGATCGTTAGAAGGGAAGCAATGCTCGGGTGGGGGTTAAGGAGGTGTAGGGGGCTGGCTTTTGCCCGTCTATAGAGGCGTATAATTTCTCTGATTTCTTGTTTTTCCGGGGTTTCACTCGGACTGGGGTCCAGGCTCAGGTGTACTGTTGTCATTTGGTGTACCAGGCTGCGGAGACGATGGCGTTCTCGTCTCGTCAGACGCGTGGCTGCTGGTGGCGGGCCGGATTCCCCTTCCTGGGATCCAGATTGGTTGTGCTGCATCATCTGGGAAAACACAAGCAAACCCGCGCCCCTGGGCGAGGAGTGGGGAGGGACCCTTCCAGGCATTATTCTCTGGGTCCTTCCAGTAGACCATCGGGGCCTGGGTGGGCCTATACGAGGGCCCCCAATGTTTATGTAGGGGCGAAAGTCCTTCTTTATTGAATGTGAGTAGATTAAGGTGAATGAGGGCTGCTATGATAAGGTCCCCTGGAGTTGCCTGGGGGAGCATTGCCCTCTCTTTTTCAATTTGTGTTTTTAAGTGGCGATGGACTGCTTCCACAATGGCTTGTCCCTGTGGATTATAAGGGATGCCGAAATGATGGGTGATGTTATATAACTGAAGAAAGGCCGCAAAGGAGGCACTGCGATAGGCAGGCCCATTGTCCGTTTTTATGTCCCAGGGGACTCCCATGAAGAGAATTCCCTGTCTTAGGGCCTTGATACAGTGTTTGGCCGTTTCTCCGGCGAGGGGGACTGCATAACACATGGCCGAGAAGGTGTCAATTATTACATGCACATATTTGAGGCGCCCAAAGGACGGAACATGAGTTACATCCATTTGCCATCTAGAATTGGGTTTTAGGCCTCGTGGGTTGACTCCCTGAGGTTGCAGGGGGCCAAGCGGCGCAAAGGGCGCACAAGTTGCACAATTGCGGACAAGATGTTTACAGGTATCTAGGGGGAGGCCACATAAATGATGCAATGACGTAGCCGAAAAGTGAAACCTGGAATGCAATAACTTGGCCTGGTTAACAGCGTCCCCCGGAGGGGCCGCTGTGTGGGTCAGGATAGCTTGGGTATTTTGAGCTGAGACCGCTTGGTCTGCTATACTGTTGCCATTAGCCAAGGGCCCCGGAAGGCCTGAGTGACTACGAATGTGGCTATCGAACAAAGGATCCTGTCTATGCTCTAAGATGCTTCTGAGGTCAGAAAGTGCTTTATCGATGGCCGAGTTCCCGGGGAAAAAGGTGGAAAATGCGAGGACTCGGCAGACCTGATACGTGTAGAGGCTGTCAGTGAAAATGTTTACTGGGTGGCTGCAGTGGGCGTTTAGCGCGTATGACACTGCCAGAATTTCCCCCACTTGGACTGAATGAAGGTTGACATAACTGAATAGGCGGGGTTCCGGGTGGTCCTGTGAATAAGAGAGGAAGGCGAAACGGGTTTTGGAGGCGTCAGTAAAGACGGTAGTGGCACCCGGGATGGGTGCAGAGGAGGGGAAAGGATGGAAGGGGCTGCGGAAGGGAAGCTTGGCGAGTCCCTGTAACAGCCGATGGCTAGGATAGTGGCAGCTGAATTCCCCATGAAATCCTTCTAAAAGGATTTGCATGTCCGGGTTGTCACGTATAAGCAGGCGGGTTTGGCCTGCGTCTAGGGGCCAAACAATTTTTTCTGGCGGCTCTCCGAATACATGAACAGCCAGGGTGACTAGATCTGAAGCTAGGCTGATCCAGAGCCGCACCGCGGGGCAAATTTTTCTAAGCCGGCTTTTAGCAGGGTGCACCCAAAGTAGAGGGCCTTCCTGCCACAGGCAGCCCATGGGTGTGCCGGGCGTAGGAAGGATGAGTGCTATAAGATTGCCCTCTTTAGTGCTGAACCTGTTGAGACAGCAGGCGGCGAGTGCCTTGTTAATTGCGGCAATGGCTTCCTTTGCCTCCTGGGTGAGCTTAATGCGCCGGGAGATTGCTAGCGGCGGGGCTTCAGGGACACTCAGCAGCATAAAGAGTGGTTGGAGCTGCGCGGTGGTGATCGGCAACGCAGAGCGGAGCCAATTGATCTGACCGCAGAGCTGTTGAAGCTCAGTGATAGTGACCCGATCCGGTATGTCCAGCTGGGGAGCAGACGGGGCAATGGTTCTATTAATACTAAACCCTAAGAAGGCTAATGGTGGCACAATTTGAACTTTATCAGGCTGAACCGTAAGGCCGAGGTCAGCTAAATTAGTGGTGAGGTCTTTGAGGATTAGAGGAAGTGCCTCGGCGTCCTCAGAGGCCACCAAGATGTCATCCATGTAATGGATGAGCATGGCCTGCTTTCGCAGGGGGGCCACTGCGTGATTAACATACATTTGGCAGATGGTCGGACTGTTACGCATCCCTTGAGGGAGGACTTTCCATTGGTACCTGCTAGCCACGCCCGCGTGATTGGGGACGGGGACTGTAAAGGCAAAGCGCGGGCGGTCTCGCTCATGTAGCGGGATGGAAAAGAAACAGTCTTTGATGTCAATGGTGGCTACATGATAGTGGGCTGGGATGGCTACCGGATGGGGGAGGCCAGGCTGCGGGGAACCCATCGGAAGAATATGCTTATTGATTTCCCGCAGATCATTGAGGAGCCTAAATTTTCCTGTGGCTTTTTTATGAATAACAAACACTGGCGAATTATAGGGACTAGTAGAAGGCTCTATGTGGCCAGCGTCCAATTGTTCTTGGACAAGGGCTTGGAGTGTTATTAATTTATGCGTGGGAAGGGGCCACTGCTCCACCCATATAGGTTCCTCAGTATCCCACTGCAGAGGAACGGGCGCTGGAGGTGTTAAACGAGCAGTGGCGCACATTATTGGGGGGGCCGCGTGGTAAGCACTGCCCCAGAGGCAGCGAGGATGTCACGGCCCCATAAAATTTGGTCTATGGTGTGTAGAAATAACGGGCAGAAGGTGCCTGAGTGGCCCTCCTCATCCTCCCACTTAATGGGCCCTATGGCCTGAAGAGAGGTGGAGGTACCAGTGGCTCCCACTACCGAGGGACCATCGAGAACCATGCACATGGTGGCATACTGAGTGGGCATGCAAGAGACTTCTGCCCCTGAATCGAGTGTGCCCGTGTACTATTGTCCCCCTATTCTTAACTTACGAGTAGGCTTCTCTGGAGTGATAGGGACTGTCCAGAGAAGCGTTTTACTGCCGGTGAAGTGATTAATTTTATTAGAACCGGCCGGCACGCTGCCTCTTAGGGGCGGGGCTGAGGTTTGCCCTGCTTGGAGTTTAAAGCTTGCTCAGTGCCCTGGCGCTGACTGCCGTCAGGGCACCAGGGATAGCAGAGGTTTTTTAAGCTATCCTTGCTAATATCTCTGGGGCTGCTCTTGCAATCGCGTGCCCAGTGATAGCCACGCTGGCAGCGTGGGCAGGGAGTGGGAGGGGGGCGCCCATTGCGTTGCCTGAAAGGCGGGCGGTTGACCTCCGCATTGGGGCACTCCCGGGCAAAATGGCCACTCTGCCCGCACTTAAAGCAACCTGTGGTGGCAGCTAAGGCGGCAGTGACAGCGCCAAAGACAGCCTGGGCTAGGGACGCGGCAGCTGGGTCAAAGGCGCTGCAGGCGAGAACCCAGTCATCTAGACTTTTTTCCCGCAAGGGGAGAATGGCTTGCTTACAGGGGGGGTTAGCCCCTTCTAGAATGAGTTCCCGGGTGAGAGCTAGCTGGGCTTGGGGGTTGCTAACTTTTCTAGCGCAGGTTTCTTCGACCCTGGATACGAAGGTGGCGAAAGGTTCGCTCGGCTCCTGGAAGAGCTTGGTGAATTTATTAGGCCAACAGGTGGAGCAGTTGGCAAAAGCTCGCAAGGCGATTCCTCGAAGGATAGGCCAAAAGGTGGCAGGTACATTAATATAAGCAGATGCATTTATAAACGCTCCCGTGCCTAAGTAGGCTTTGGGGTGATGATAGACTCCAGTGGCTGCGTCTTGCTCACTTTGCTTAGCTGCTTCCGCCTGGAAGTGAGCACGCCAATCAACAAACTGGCCGGGGTTAAGAATGGAACGGGCAAGCGAGGCCCAGTCTTGGGGGATGCAAAAGTCCATGCCGAGATCCTGCAGTATTTGGGAAGCGTATGGGCTACCTAACCCGTCCTCCTTGACGGCCCTGTGAAGCTGCTTGATAGTATCAGAGTCAATGGGATACCAGTCATACGGTTTCTGTGGTGTGGGGGTAAGGTTAAGAGGAAAGCAGCGAAAAGCACGAGAGATAGGAGGACGCGCTTGCAGAGGGCTTGGCGCGGGAGTGGGGGTAGGGGGAGCGTTGCCCCAAGGGTTGCCTTGAGGTGTAGAAGGCAGCCAGGGGTTGTTAGTCGGCAGGGTGGGAGGAGCGGCGGCAGCTGCCGGTAGCGGCTCCGAGGGGGAGCTCGCCGAAGGGGGAGGCGGAAGTGGGAGGCCCCAAGCGTCGCGAGACGGTGGCGCGGTGGGAGTGGCTAAGGCATAAGATGGTGGACTAGCTCCGCCCTGTGAAAGGGCGGGGTAAAGCGCTTGCGGTTTCCGGCCCAGCTTAGGGCTGACGTCATCGCCGGAGCACTTCCTCCCCTCGATGGAAGAAGAAGGAGGAGGAGGAAGTTCGCCATCTTGGCGAGGCTCAGTGTTATTTTGTTTTTTGGGAGTCACTTCGAGCGCGTTGTTAATCTGCTCGACTAAGGACTCTGTGTCCGAATCGTGGTTTACATTAGTATCGCTGTCTGAATCTGTTGACTGGGTTGATAGGGCCTCCTTGGATTTAATAGGGCCTCGATCAGGGGGGAGGGAGCCTTGAAGGCAGGAGCAGACGGTTATTAAGGTGGGGAGCAAGCCGGGAGGGAAGCGCTTGCTCTCATGTTCCATGGCGTTGGTGACCCGATCAATAAGGCGATCATAAGTAACAGGGTCCCAAAGATGGCAAGTGGTGAGCCATGGGTTAAAGGGCAGCAGGAGGTCCCAGTATACTTGCAGCTGCCGGACAGACACCTTACAGCGATGTGTGTCTAGGAGACCCGCCAGAGCGCGAACTTGGGGTGCTTGGCGTGCAGATAGACGATTACCCATAGCGGAGTGAGAAAAGAAAAAAGGGGGGTTGATTATTGAGTAAAGAAAATGAGGTAAACCGTGGTCGCGAGGCCGAAGGAGACGGCGAGAATAGAAGGCAGGAGCCTCTAGTAGCGAGAGCAGTTTGGGGGGGGCGGTCGCAAAGAGGCACACCGCGCGAAACAAAGAAACAAAGACACAAAGGACCACAGCAAAGTAATGGAGGGGAAGAGGGAAAGCTACTGGAGGAAGAGTGTTAGGAGGAATGGGGGGACATAGGAAGAGAAGACGAAAGGTAGTCGGGGGTAAGAGTTAGGTTAACGCGGGAAAGGAAGAGCGGCCCGGGCGTGGAGCGGCGTGGGAGAGGCGGCTCCGGACGTGGAGCGGCGAGGGAGAGGCGGCTCCGCAGGGCGGCGAGGGAGAGGCGGCCCTTACTTTGCAGGCGAGGAGAAGGGGAGCTGGAGAGGCGTCCGGGCGAGTGGGTGGTTTTACTGGACCGCTGCGTGGAGACGACTTTTAATTCCAGGGGCCCCACGTTGGGCGCCAGTTGCGGTCGCAGTTGACTCGTCTGGGGGGGGGGGAGGTGGCGGCCGGTTGCCAAATCCTAGGCTCTCAGGATTGCTTGGAGGGTACCGGCGGCGGGGGCTCTTTCCCGGAGGCGAGGGCGAGGCGGGGGACTGGGCCCGGTCCCCGGCGTAGGTGTGCAAAGTATGGAGGGCGGCGAGAAAGGAACAGGCGGGACACGGTTCTTTTAGGGTGAAGAAGCCAAGAGAGAGAGAGTTTATTAGGGGAGAGTACAAGCTTATATCGGGCGTTTAGAGGGCGGGGTAGCTGTAGAGGTTAAAGGCTTGGATTGGTTCTGAGAGGGCGCGGAGGTTGATTGAAAAGGGGCGAGAGTTGCTCCGGTAACGGTGTCTGGCAACAATGTATGCGCACTGGTGGTAATGGGAGTTGCACTGGCAACGGGGAGTGTCCGGGCAAGATAAGGGGGTGGGGAAAAGGCGGTTCCCTCCGGCAAGCCTCCCCTAACAGTGGTATTTTGGGTGAGGAAATGGGGCCTGCCTCCGGCCTCACTTTCCCAGGCCCGGGGGGCTGCGGAGGGCACTGTCGCCCGTGCCCACCACCCTCCCCAGGGGCTGATCAGGTCCCCCAGCCCAGGCCCGCCAAGTCGAAGCACGTAATCAGTGTCCTGCAGGTAATGAAGAAACTTTAAACAGCACAGTCAGTCCCTTTTTGACTTCTTGGAGGCAGACTTGGATTTCTCATTGTAGGCGGAAAGGGCATATTCTATCTCTTATAATGATTTGTGTATTAATGAAAGTTACAATTTTTGTGAGCTCACTCTATATAAATGGATGTTTCCTTATAAATAAACATAAATCATAGATAAATGCTGAGTAGAACATATCCTTAAGTCTCTTGCCACAAACATCAAAATGTTTCAGAGCTGTTTCAATTGTGAAGGTTAATTTTAAGTAGCAAGTTTTTTCTCTGTGGTTCATCCCAAATCTTTAGATTTGCAATAATTTAGGACCAGTTTACCATCACTGCCAAAACACCAATAGAACATTCCAAATTCTTGGTTTGAGTAGGGAGCAAAGAACAGATTCATATAAAATAAAACAACTGTTCTCATTCCACTAGTTTCAATAAGTCCCTGGATGTTTCAGATCAGTTCTTCAACCCACTTCTTTGTTTACATGATGGGGGTGTCTCCCACAGCCTGTAGAAAAAGGTCATTTTATTCTTGGTGCCATGGACTGGTTCCTGTGTCCCTCAGGAGACTGCAGCAGAAAAACTGGGCTCCAGAACAGCTGTTTTGGAGGGATATCCAGCAGTTCTTTGCTTTCAGCAATAGCTACAGCAGAGAAGTGAGGCACATATTTGGGCATTTTTTCTATCTTGCTCCATGGGAGTTGAGGGCAGAAGTTCAGATTGTGCTTTTGGCTTGTATCTATTTCAGAACCCTATATTACAGACAAAAGAGATTTGACTCAGGAATTCCTGAAAAAGTTATTGTTTCTGATTGTGCTATAATATGAAAATTGAAAATCTCTGCTGGTCATTGATTTCACTTTTGAAAATCTCTCCAGGAAAATTAAAAGACCAGCCTCACTCCTCCTTCATTGAATTCTGTGTTTCATCAAAACATTGTATCACATAAACTGATCACTTTGCCAAAATCTTACTGTGCCATTTTGAAACTTTTAAGGGCTCCAGAAGAGCCATTATATTTTAATCCAATCTTCTGTGGTGGGACTTTTTGATTATATTATTTTCATGGAGGTGTGAACTCATCCATTCATGGTGGGTTTGATTAGTTTATGGGAGTACTTTTAGATAGTTTATAGAGAGAAGAAGCACAGAGAAGCTCAGCGAGGCAGTTTTGGAGATAAGATAATATATGCAAGACACTAGGAGAAGCTAAGAGCCAACACAGACCCAGGTGCTTTGAGACATTTGTAGTTGCAGAGGAAAAGATGCTTGGAGATGCCAAGCTAAGATATGAAGCCCAAAGTTTGCCATGGAGAAGCTAAGAGAGGTCTGCCATATGCTTAGAGAGAAATTCCCTGGGAGAACAAGGAAATATGTACAGGAGCTGAGAGAAAGAGGTTAACAGAGATAGAATCCTATAAACATTTTGTACAAATACATTTTGAAACCAGAGCCCAGGAACAAAGGACCAGAAGACACAAGCCCTATGATTTCCCAGCTGACTGAGGTGTTCTGGGCACCATCAGGCTTCATTCAGTGAATTTATCCTCTTGTTGATGCTTTGGTTTGGATACTTATGGCCTTAGAACTGTTAATTTGTAATCAATAAATCCCCTTTTTAAAATCCTATCTGTTTATGGTATTTTTCATAATGGCAGCTTTAGCAATCTGTACAGTTTTTCAGACCAGGAAAGTGGTATGCTTCTGATTTTGCAAATACAAAACATGTGGAAAAGGCTTTTTAAAAGTATAATGGGAAGAATCTGAAAGAATTGTGAGACACATAATAGAAAAGGCCTAGATTGCTTTGAAGAAACTGTTGGTATAAAAATGGACTCTAAAGATAATTCTGAAGAGAATTTAGAAAGGAATGATGTATCTGTCATTGCCAACTGGAAGAAAGGTTATCCTTGTTTTAAGGTGACAGAAAATTTGGAAAGAAAATGAGTCTTGATGTCAGATGGAACTCAGAATTTGAAAGTGACAAGGTGGGATACTTAGCTGAAGAGATCTTCAAACTAAATGTGGAAAATGCAGCCTGGCTTTTCCCTGAAGTGTATAGTAAAATGTGAGAGGAAAGACATAATCTGAGAAATGAACACTTGGGTACTAAGAAACTAGAAATTCATGGTCTGGAAAATTCTGGGCTTCCAGAAAGTGAGACCACAAAAGGTAGTATCTCATTTGAAGATTTAACAAAACCTTCAAACTGCCAGCCATTTAAGTACATGCCATTATTGGAAAAGGAGTTATACTGGAAGGATACGTTAAAAGTCCCATTTTCTGACAGTTTTGATCCCTGTATACTGTAGCCAAGCCAACAAACATTTGTGAGGTCCGTATGGATGGAACCACCATCACTCTGGAATAAAAGGGACAGAAAAGGGAGAGATTGAAGGAAAAATATCTCCAAATGAGGAACCGTGGAATCAAGGTCTAAAGCCAAGAAACTCTCAGGCCAAGAGAGCAGACCCACCATGCAGGTGAAGAGGGTGAAATTTCCCTGGAGACAAAGAATGGGCCTTCTGCCTCAATGTTAAGAAAGAGTGCTACTGTGTCAGGCCTCAGAGACCATAGAACACATTCTCTGGAGATTGGGTAGAACCTGGCCACTATCCCGTTGTTCTGAAAGGGGTTAACTTGTGCCCCCAAAATGACAGAGAGTCCATTGTGATGCCCCAATGCTTGAGAAAACTGAGGCTGAGAACAAGGTGGTCTCCCAAAACATGGAGAAGTTGAAACAATCATCCCAATGTTTGTAGACAGCCATGCCACTGCATAAGCCTTTAGAAAGCAAGGGACTGCTGCACTCTCAAGCCCCAAATATAAAATATCATTCTATAAATGACTCCCAGATGCTGAAATTTAATGAAGTTTTCCCTGCAGATTTTAGGAATTGTTTTGGTCACATGAAGTTGATATATCAATACCAAGATTAATATCCTGGAAAATAGGTGTTTTTGCAGTCGGTTCTTGAATTCAATACTTTGTCTATATCACTTATATTCTATAAGCATAAATGTATTTTTGAAAACAAAATCTATTTAATATTTATGAGAAAGTAATTAGTAAACATGTACTCTCAACATTGTTGATGAAACTAGAGGTAAGTCTTCCAAGTGCGTGAATGTGTGGAAAACACAATAAAAAGTACACTGGGAAAATTGACATTCAGCTTTTGCCAGGAACATTGTATAATCATGAAGAGTCACTGCAATTTTTGGCTCTACAAACATGCTGCACTTTTTTCCATCTGGGTAGTAGGAAGCTCTTTCCATAAGTTTTTTTTTTTTTTTTTTTTTTTTTTTACATATGCACTATCCTAGCAGTTCACCATCCACTGGAGTATAGGAGCACAAAACAGAATGATGGAGAAATGGCTGCTATGAGCCAGTCCTGCTTACACAGCTAACTCCATATCATGTAGACTCAATGATGGACCCCAACTTACTTAGACTCTGAGTGTATTTTAGGAAAGGGAGCTGTGCTGGTTTGAAGCTGTTATGTACCCACAACAGGCCATGTACTTTTATGCCTTATTATGGGTACAGACCCATTGTGGGTGGCAACCTTTTGTTTAGCTATGTTTTATTCAATTTTATTGAGATATATTCACATACCATACAATTGTCAAAATTGTACAATCACTTTTTCCAAGTACCATCATATAGTTGTGCATTCATCACCACAATCAATTTTAGAACATTTTTATTACTCCAACATAAATGCAAAATAATAAAAAGAACACCCAAACAATCCCATACCCCATAGTTTCCCTATTATTTATATATTTTCATCTTTATTTTATTGCTCATCTGTCCATACACTGGGTAAAGGGTCACAAGGTTTTCACAATCACACAGTCACATGATAAAAGCTATATAGTTATACAATCATCATCAAGAATCAAGGTTACTGCACTGCAGTTCAACAGATTTAGGTATTTCCTTCTAGCTAATCCAAAACACTAAATACTAAAAAGGGATATCTGTTTAACACATAAGAATAATCTCTAGAATGACCTCTTGACCCCATTTGAAATCTCCCAGCCAGTGAAACCATATTTTTCATCTTTCCTTTTCCCCCTTTTGGTCAGGGAGGCTTTCTCAATCCCATGTTGCTGGGTCCAGGCTCATCCCCAGGAGTTATGTCTCACATTTATCAGATATTTACACCCCTGGGAGTCATGTCCCATGTAGGGAGGAAGGCAGAGAGTAGGGTGGACCTTTAGATTGGGTGATTTCAATTGAGATGTGTCCAACTCAATTCAAGGTGGATTTTACTCCTCTACTGGATTCATGTATGAGAGAATAAAGGACAGAAAAAATCACAGAGAGATCAGAAAACTTTGGAGAGACAAACACCCAGAGAAAGCTGAGATAGAGAGACATTGGAATCAGAAGGGGAAAGCAACACAACCCAGGAGCAAAGGAAATTTAGATGCCAGCCATGTGCCTTCCCATGTCATAGAGGAAGGCTCAATGTCATTGACCCTTTCTCAGAGAAGGTATAGTGTTGATGCCTTAATTGGGATATTTTCTTAGAACTGTAAATTTGTAAGTAAATAAATCACCATTGTAAAAGCCAGCACATTTCTGGTATATTGCATTTCAGTAGCTTTAGTAAAGCAAACAGGGCTGTTGTATTTTGTTCAAAATTCTCTAACACATTTCCCTGTTTTATAAGATATGTAGCTAGAACATAGGGTCTAAAAAAGTTGTTTCTTAAAGCATGTCATGAGTGTTTGGTGGAAACTATTACAACTTGGTCATATACTCCTTGACCTTTACTCCAATTACTATTCTATCAGCTCCTAGTTTTTACAGAAGGAAAATCTTCCTGGATTTTACTAGTAGTATTTTACTTTTCCCCACATTCCTTAAAATTAGGTGATAACAGTAATGAATCACTCTGAAATGAGGGGAAAAATTTAAATAATCACAGAAAGAAGTGACCCCATCAAGATTAAAGAACCAGGGATTGTAATGTCTATTACATCCTCACCTAACTAATATGGGGCTGCACTGGAGAAAGTCATAAATCAGAGATGGAATGTGGATTATTAAAAGTTAATCAGATGGTGAGTGCAGTTCAGAATGTGACCAGTTTATGGAGCCAATTAACAGAAACCTTGAGAGCAGGCACTCAGTGTTTGATAAGACAAATGATTTTCACCCAAAGCATATAATACAAGAGATGATTAATTCATTTATCATGGAATAGGGCATACATTCATTTCTCCAGCAATTCCTATAATTTTAAGTGTACACAATTACCTACAATAAATTTTTACCACTGAAAATTCAGGCAGTGTAATCAGTTTCAATACTGAACCCAGGGAATAAAATCAGAGAGGTTATGTGATTCCAAAGATAATTCATAACATACAGGTGTTTTGATGGATAAAATGTAAGGAGATAGAATTCTAGAAATTAGGCAAGCAGATTATATTTCTATACACTTATTAAAGTGTTAAACATGCAGTGGGTGATAGAAGAAATTGCAAGAGAAATCAGTAAATATCTTGAGATAAATGAAAACAAGAACCCAAGTTATCAAAATTTATGGGATTCAGCAAAAGCAGAGCTGCAAGAGAAATTTATAGCCCTAAACACCTGTATTACAAAAGAAAAAGAACTAAAAAATGACCTAATTGAACAACTAGAGAAACTGGGAAAGAACAGCAAATTTATCCAATGGCAAAAAGAAGGAAAGAAATAACAAAATTAAGAGGAAATAAATGAAAAGGAGATTAAAAATCATGAGTGAGTATCAATAAAACAAAACTTGTTTCTTTAAGACAATAAAATAAAATAAAAAAATCTTAGCAAGGCTGACAAAGACACAGAGAAGATGCAAATAAAATCAGAAATGAGCCAGGGGGCATAATAATGGACCTGATGAAATAAAAAAGATCATATGGGGATATTATGAACAACTGTGTGTCAACAAACTAGACAACATAGATGAAATGGACAACTTCATAGAAACACATGAACAAACTACACTGACTTGAGAAGTACAAGACCTCAATAAACCAATGACAAGTACAGTAATTGAATCATTTATCTAAAATCCACAGAGAAATGTCTAGGACCAGAGGGCTTCACAGGTGAATTTTACCAAGCATTCCAGAAGGAATTAACACTATTCCTGCTCAACTCTTCCCAAAATTGAAAAAGAGGAAACACTAACACATTTTTGCAGCCACCATCACTGTAATACAAAAGACTGATAAAGATTCGACAAGAAAAGAAAACTAGAGAACAATCTTTCTAATGAATATAATGCAAAATCCTCAAAAAATGCCTGCCAATCAAATCCAACAGCTGATGAAGTTATACACAATGACCAAGTGGGTTTTATTCCATGTATGCAAAAATGGTTCAATGAAAGAAAACCAATTAATGAAATACACCACATTAACAATTTGAAAGGGAAAAATCACATTATCATCATCTCAAAAAAGATATTTGACAAAATTCAGCATCTTTTCATTATAAAAACACTTTGAAATGTAGGAATTAAAGGAAATTTCCTCAATATGATAATGGCATTTATGTAAAAACAACAGCTAGCATCATATGCAGTGGTAAGGGACTGAAAGATTTCCCGCTAAGATCAGGAACAACATAAGGATACCCACAGTTATTGGGTTATTCAGCATTGTACTAGAACTTCTAGCTAGAGTAATTAGGGAAGAAAAATAAATAAAAGGCATTCATATAGGAAAAGAAGATGTACAACTTTCACAATTTGCAGATGACAGAATCCCATATTTAGAAAATCCTGAGAAAGAAAAACACTTCAAAGCTATGGAAGTTAATAAATTACATTCATCAAACTGGCAGGATACAATGTAAACAAAAAAATCAGTGGTGTTTCTGTATATTAATAATGAGTCATCTGAAGTGGTAATGAAAAAAATCAATTTTTAATTGCAACTAAAAGAGTCAAATATCTAGATATAAACTTTACCAAGCATGTAAAGGACTTGTTACAGGAGAACTATAAAACATTGGTGAAAGAAATCAAAGAAGATCTAAATAAATGGAAAGATATTCTGTGTTCATGGATTGGAAGGCTAAATGCCAATATGATTCAATTCTATCCGGATGAATCTACAGATTCTGTGCAATACCAATCAAAATTCTAACAGCCTACTTGGCACAAATGAAAAGCCAGTTATCAAATTATTTGAAAGGATATCAGGTATTAAATAGACAAAAAACATCTTGGAAAAAAATGAATTGGGAAGACTCAAGTTTCCTGAATTTAAAGAATACTATAAAATTTTAGTGTTCAAAACAGCATGGTATTGGCATAAAGATAGACATATTGATCAATGGAATCAAATTGAGATTTCAGAAATAGACCCTCATATCTATGGTCAATAGTTTTTTGACAAGGAAACCAAGTCCATTCTACTGGAACAGAAGAGTCTCTTCAATAAATGGATATCCATAATCAAAAGAATGAAAGGGGACCTGCATCTCATCCACCACAGAAAAAAATTAACTCAAAATGATCAAAGGTCTAACTTTAAGAACACATACCATAAAATATATATGAGAAAATGTAGGGAAACATCTTCAAATCCAGTGATAGGCAGAAGTTTCTTAGGTTTTACATTCAAAGCACAGAAAATGAAAGAAATATTAGATAAATAGGAACATGAGAAACTTGAATACTTCTGTGCTTCAGTGGACTTTGTCAAAGGGTGAAAAGGCAAACAACACAATGGGAGAAAATATATGAAAAATTCATATCTCATAAGGCTTAGATATCCAGAGTATATAAAGAATCCTACTACTTTAAAATATAAAGTCAAAAACCATTAAAAAACTGGCAAGAAATGAATACATATTTTTCCAAAGAGGAAATACAGACAGCTAAAAAGCCCATGAAAATATGCTCAGCTTCACTAGCAATTGGGGAAATGCAAATCAAAGCACCAATGAGAACATTTCACACCTGCTAGAATGGCCAGTATTAAACAGAATACTACAAGTATTGTAGAGGATGTGGAGAAATAGGAAACCTTACTGCTTGTGGTAATGAAAAATGGCACAGCCTCTGTGTAGGACTATTTGGAGGGCATCAGGAAGCTATGCATAGAGTTGCCTTAGGACCCCACAATCCCACAGCTTGGAATATACCCAGAAGACCTGAGATCAGGTTCATGAAGAGACATTTACATACTGATATTCATAGCAGCTTTTTCACAATTATCAAAATATGAAAACAAAACATGTCCATCAAAAAAGAAATGGATAAACAAAATGTGGTATAAACATATGATGGAATATTATTCAGCAGCAAGAAGGAAAGAAGTCCAAAAGCAAGCAACAACATGGATAAAACTCGAGGATATTATGTTAAATGAAATATATCATACAGAAAAGTACAAATATTGTAGGTTTTTACTAATATGAGCTAATTATAATATGTAAGCTCATAGAACTAAAATATTGACTGTAGGTTTCCAGGATATAGAATGAGGCTAAAGAATGGGAAGAGGTTGCTTAATATGTGCAGAATATTTAATTAAGTCAAAATTAACATTTGGAAATGGATATTGGTGATGGTAGCATTTTATTGTGAGAAAAAGTAACAGTAGTGAATTGTGTGTGAATGTGGTAGAAAGGGGAAGTTTAGAGTCATGTATGTCACCAGAAGGAAAGCTGGAGTTTAAAACATGGAAATGTATAACACAGTGCATCTCATGGTGCACAATGACTGAGATTAACTGTACAAATTTTGGAAAGTTCTTTTATGAACTAGAGCAAACATATGATGTTATTACGAGGAGTTAATTCTAGAGGAGTATATGGAGAAAAATATACCTAATGCAAACTTGGAATACAGTTAACAGTAATATCTTAAAACTCTTTCGTCAGTTGTAAAAATGTACCAAAACAAAACTAGGGATCAATAATGAGCGAATAAGTGGTATGGGAGGATTTGATTTTCTTTTTTTTTTCATATCTTTTCTGGAATAATCAAAATGTTCTAAAATTGATCATGGTGAAGGCACTGAGAGTCACTAATGGTATAATTCAGATGGTTTTTGTGGTCTGTGACTATATCTCAATAAAATTACATTAAAGAAATAACAGTAATGATAATTATATTAAAATAATACATTTCCTTGTGCACAGCTAAGCGATTATTTTCTGTTTTCTCATCATTCATCCAATCAAAGCACCATATCTTATTTTAAAAAAGTAAAGAGAGAAAATTCTAGAAATTAGGCAAAAGCAGATTATGTTTCTATTTTTTTCTAAACAGGATTGGGAGATGTTTAATTTTTGAAATTAATATTTATAAAGATCTATTATGTCCTACTCTACATTCTCTTCTCCTCCATGAAAGAAACAAAAGAAGGGCTGGAGGGCTTCCAGGACAGTGGTTTCACGATCCAAGTGGCCATACATGGAATTCTCTAATTCATGGTGGGGAATCGGACAAAAAAGTAGAGGAAATGAATCTCAAAGCACCAGGTGAGTTTGTTCAGCTGGGACAGCAACTGGGGCTGGCAGCAATAAGATGGCCACAGAGCAAGGCAGCAAGCAGATCTCCACTCCTGTATACCCATATTAGCAATTAGCTGGTGAGATAATTGTCCACAGCTACATGTCTGGGAGCTCAAATAAAGGAACCCAGAGGATAGCAGACCAGTGTTGACTACATTTACTCTCCCCACAAGAAAGTCTGAGGTTAGTGTGAGTCATGAGGTTAGCATGAGTAACCTAGACATGGGAACAGGTGAGGGCTCCACATGGAAGCAGCAGGAGTCCCTTCCACACCCCAGAGGCTCACAAGTGCATGGCAGAGAGGGAGCAAGGCCAGTTTGAACTGAAGAGTGCCCTTGAGTGGACTCCCTGACAAACTGCACAGGGCACACACCACACCTACAGGCCTGGCAGTACCTAAAGCACATAGAGAATGAATGTAATGATTGAATTACCACATAGTTTTGACCCCACCTAGTAAACTGATGAAGCTGGGGGAGAGCTGGCTTGATGGTAAGTGTTGGCTCAAGAGTGCCATCTGCTGGGAAAATAGGGAAAGTGAACTCCAGCAATCTATGTCTCTGCATATATATATATGTATATGTATATATACGTATATATATGAACACACACACATGTGCATGTATATGTACATATATGTTCAAATGATCTTACAGTTCCCAAAATAACATTACCAAGATAAGCAAAAGACCCAAAACAAGCAGAAAATCATAAACAAATAAAACTTGGAGAAATACATCATAGAAGCACACACAAATTTCTAAAACAACTACAATGAATTTGCTCAAGATATAAAGGATATCAAGAAGACTCTAGAAGAGGATAAGGAAGAATTTAAGAGTAAATTTAACAATAGCAGGTATTATGGAAATAAATAGTACTGTTGATCAAATTAATAATAAACTAGAGACATACAATGGAAGATTTGAAGAGGCAGAAGAAAGAATAAGTGAACTAGAGGAAGAGCCATTGCATGCAAATGCACAAAGAACGAATGGTAGGAAAATTCCAAACAATTCAAATGGATCTCAGGGAAATGATGGATAACATATGTCTAAACATAAAGAATCCTTGATGTCCCTGAAGAGGAAGCAAAGTATAAAGGGCTAGTAAGGGTATTTGAAAAAATGAGGAAAACTTCACAACCCTTCTAAATAGCATAAATATGCAAATCAAATATTCCCAACAAACTTCAAATGGAATAAATACAAGTAATCCCACTGAGACATAGTATTCAGATTTTCAAATGCTGAGGAGGAGAAATTCCAGAAATCAATGAGAGAAGTGATCCACCATATGCAAGGGAAAACTTATAAGGCCAGGTACTGACTACTCAGCCACTACCATGGAGGCAAGAAAGTTATGACATATTTAAGATTCTGAAAGTGAAAAATTGCCAGCCAAGAATTCTTCATTCAGGAAATCTCTCCTTCAAAATTGAGCAAGAGTTTAAAAATTTCGCAAAGAAATTCTGAGAGAATTTGTTAACAAGAGACCTGCCCTCCAAGAAATTCAAAAGGGAGTTCTACTGGCTGAGGAAAGAAGAAAGGTGAGAGATGTTTAGACAGTGACACAGATCTGCAGTATTAGTAAGTGTAAATTAAAAGAAAGAAAACAAAAGAAGAGGGAAATAGATATGATAATTAAAAACAAAAGGATAAGATGGTTGGTTCAAGAACTGCATTTGGAGTAATAATATCGAATATGAATGGATTAAGCTCCTCAAATAAAAGTAACACAATGGCAGAATGGATTAAAAAGTATGTTCCATCAACATGCTGTTTACCAGAGAATAATTTTAGACCCAGCAACACAAAGAGATTGAAAGTGAAAGGATGAGGAAAATATGCCATGCAATCTGCAGGCAAAAGAGAGCAGGTGTAGCAATAGAAAATCAGAAAGAAATAGACTTCAAATCAAAGATATCATAAGATATAAAGAAAGACACTTTATATTAATAAAACAGACAATTCACCAAGAAGAAATAGCAATCATAAGTGTTCATGTAACCAATCAAAGTGCTCCAAAGTTCATGAGAGAAGCATTGGCAAAATGGAAGGAAGAACAGATGTTTCTACAATAATACTGGGAGATTTAGACACACCGTTCTCTTCTATAGATAGAACAACCAGACAGAGGACAAATAAAGAGATTGAGAGTGTAAATAATGTGATAAATGAATCAGATTTAACAGAAACATAGAGCATTACATCACAAAGTACCAGGAAATATATTCTTCTCTAGACCCATGGAACATTACCCAGTATAGATAATATGCTGGGGCACAAAGCAAGCCTTAATAAATTCAAAAAGATTGAATTTACTCAAAGCACAATCCCAGAACATATAGGAATGCAACTAGGAGTGAATAACCAGGAAAGAACCAGGACATTCAGAAATAGGTGGAGGTTGAGCAACACTCTTAAACAATCAGTGGGTAAAAGAAGAAATGACAATGGAAACTGGTAAATATTTAGAGATGAATGAAAGTAAAAACAACATATCAAAACCAATGGGATGCAGTAAAGGTGGTATTGAGGAGGAAATTTATAGTTCTAAATACATACATTAGAAAGGAAGAAAGAGGTAAAATAAAAGGCCTAACCAAACAAATGAAGAAGCTAGAGAGTGACCAGCAAACTAACACCAAAGCAAGTAGAACAAAAGAAATAAGAAGGATCAAAACTGAAATAAATGATATAGAGAACAAAAATGATAGAATAAATAAAACTAAATGTTTGTTCTTTGAGAAAATCAACAGGATTGGCAAACAATTAACTACACTGACAAAGTGAAAACTAGACAAGTTTAAATAAACAAAATCAGAAATGAGAGGTGGGACATTACTCCCTGAAATGACCCTGTAACTGACAACAAGAGATTGATAATGCCTTTTTGAGCAAAATTGGGAAATAAGCATAACAAAATAAGGTTTCAGTGGCTCGGAGGTTTCAAATAGATTCAAGAGGCTGTCCTGCAGTTACTCCTATGCAATCTCCTGCAGGATATTCCAAATGCCCACAATATGCCAAGCCCTAACAAACAGTAATCCCTAAAATACCAAAGAATGCATAGGTTCCTATTTGAGACTCTATAAAAGATTCACTTACTAAATTTAATTTTCTAAAATGTTAAGCCCCCAGAGTATTCCTATGCAAGATAAGTCCCCAAACACATTGGCAACAGCTTCTCCAAGAATATCAACCAGGGTAATCCCCTTGCCCATACTGTTAAAATCCCTTTTTAATATGCACAAGTTATGTTGCTCACTGCCTAGATTTCCCTGAAGATTGAGACAGTGAACAAATGAGAGACAGGGAGAGCAACTGATAATATACAAATACTGAACCCTTATATAAACTTTGTTTTTAGTTTCATGATGCCATGAACAACTGTTTCTACACTGTGGATAATTATATGGTATTTGAATATAGCTCTATAATACTGTATGGAAAATATAAACAAGGATAAATGTGCTGGAGAAAACATGGAGAGAGGGATGTACATATTTTCTGTTGGTAGGAGGGAGAATGGTATAGCCTTTCTGGAGGAATGTGGGGTATTTCCATGAGAAGCCAAGTATGTGGGTGCCATAAGGTCCTGCAACCTAATAAAGGAGATTAAACTTGGAGGATATGAGAGGAGAGAGAAGAATGGACATTTTCACACTAGAATTGCTAGAAGGAAATAATTGAAATGGTGGAAATGTAACATATAACATGTTTTGAAATATGCTCTGTAGCTACATTTTAAATTAGACTTTGAAAATTATCACATTTCTATATATATGTTAAATTTGCAACAATAAACAACTGAAATTGTGGAACTGCAACCCACTGCATTCTATGAAATTTGCTGTACAAATACTTGTTAAAGCATACTTTCAATGTTATCACCTTTCTGTATACATCAAACTTCACAATAAGGAAATAAATGGTTGAACTGTAACCCAAACATTCTTTGAAAGTTGCTAACTAATTAAATTGTACTTCGAAAATAATCACTTTTCTGTATATATGTTATGTTTCACAATAAAACATAAAAATTATGAGAAATATTTCACATTCTTCAGTTGTACACTTAACAGATAACACAAAGCTATATCTTTAAGCCCAAAGGTAGAAGGGTATCTATAACTTTAAGCCCTAAGGTAGAAGTGCCATTGTACTAATGAAAGTAACACAACTGCTTTTTTATTTACCAAACCAGTTACTATTTTGAGTTCTCAGAGGCAATCTAAAATATGAAACACCATTCTTTTTTCTATTGAACTTTTTAGAAGACAGACTAAAATTCTTAGTTATGCAAGATTCCTAAAAAGCTATTGTGTTTTTCTACAAATAAATGTCTAGAGAACAAACCAAAGCAGCAGCACCTTCATGTTTTACCAAACTTCCTACAGCTGCAGGAGCCATGACTTGTCCTATGTCCCATTAGGAACTGGGAACAGGGAATGGAAGCTCCTTTTCACATCTGGATTTGTGACAATTATATTCACAAATGATCCTCTGTGGGGGTATGCTTGACCACATGTGCTTAAAGATCCTACTACGGAGTTTTCTCCAGTTGAGTGGAAACCATTGCATAGAAAGTCAGCAGATCTTTGATCCTAAAGACAATGCAGTGCCTCTCTGAACAACTTTAATTACTGCTTGAATTGCATTTTCCTATTGTGGAAAAAAATACATTAACATAACTTGGAAGTCTCTTTTATTTTTCAATTAGGTTTTATTGAGATATATTCACATACCAAATTACATTGGGATGTATTGGGATTTCACACTGTACTGTACAAATCAATTAGATCACACTCATTATTCAAAGTTACTTGTTATTATGGTGCTTGTGTAAATTGACCATCCACATGAAATTATCTAATGTGCTGGAGAAAACATAGATTTTACACCAAATACATATATCTTCCTTTGGTCTTACACAAAACTTGTAGTTTTAAAACACAGTCAAGTCAATGGAGTGTATGGTCAACAGTAACATTGTAATATGCTTCCATTAAATGTAACAAAGGCAATATACAAAAGCTAAATGTGTATGAAAGGGGTTTATAAGAGAGAGATATGGTATTCTTGGTAGTGCTGTTGTTGTGTGACCCTACTATTGTATTGTATGATATTTGATTTTTTATCATTTATTTTCTTATTCATTGAAAAAAAATTCAATATGTTCAAGTGCTGACTGTGGTGATAAACACACAATTGTGTCATGATGCCATGAACAACTGTTTGTACACTGTGGATAATTATATGGTATTTGAATATAGCTCTATAATACTGTATGGAAAATATAAACAGGGATAAATGTGCTTGAGAAAACATGGAGAGAGGGATGTACATATTTTCTGTTGGTAGGAGGGAGAATGGTATAGCCTTTCTGGAGGAATGTGGGGTATTTCCATGAGAAGCTAAGTATGTGGGTGCCATAAGGTCCTCAACCTAATAAAGGAGATTAAACTTGGAGGATATGAGAGGAGAGACAAGAATGGACATTTGCACACTGGAGTTTATGGGGAGAGTATGCATCATTTGAAATTGGTGGAGGTGGCCTAAGGGTACATCAGCTGAGGAACAGAATGTTGAACTGTTGTGTGTACATACAATCGAATATTGAGCTACTGTGGGAAGGAGTGAAGCTGTGGGACATGCAATGAGGAGAATGGATCCTGTGGACAACATTTTGAGTGAAGCATGCCAGAAACAAAGGCAAAGAGTATAATGCCTCACCAATATGGACTAACTACAATGTGTAAACTTAGAATTGAATCTTAGAGCATGCCTTATCAGGAGAATGCTTATTGTAAATGTCCCTAGAGTGTGAGCTCTTACAGCCATCACACCTATTCCTGAATTGTAATGGCTATCTCCAGATTCCATGATGCTGATCCCTTTCTCTATAACATGATTGATCCCTGGAACACTGGGTATCTCTGTGACACCTGAAACTCAGTGCTAGAAGTTGACAGAGATGAATGTCTGTATTAGCATACATAGCAACTGTTAAAAAAGCTGAAGAAGAGTACAGACTTCAACTGGAAATATGAATGAGCAGATGTGGTTAGAACTAGAGCAAACTGGACCAAAGGGTAACAGACAATACTGACTGTGTTTTTTTTACTCAGTTTTATTGAGATACGTTCACATACCAAACAATCATCCATGGTGTACAATCAACTGTTCAGAGTAACATCATATAGTTGTGCATTCATCACCCCAGCCTACTTTTGAAAAATTTCCTTACATCAGAAAGAATCAGAATAAGAATAAAAAATGAAAGTAAAAAAGAACACCCAAACATCCCCATCCCACTCTATATCTCATTTAGTTTTTGTCCTCATTTTCCTACTCATCCATCCATACACTGGATAAAGGGAGTGTGATCCACAAGGTTTTCACAAACACACTGTCATCCTTTGCAATCTACCTTGTTATACAATCATCTTCAAGAGTCAAGGCTACTGGGTTGGAGCTTGATAGCTTCAGTTATTTAATTCTAGGTATTCCAAAACATTAAAACCTAAAATTTGTTATCTATATAGTGTGTAAGAATGTCCACCAAAGTGACCTCTAAACTCAGTTTGAAATCTCTCAGCCACTGAAGCTTTATTTTGTTTCATTTCACATCCTGCTTTTGATCAAGAAGATGGTCTCAATTTCACAATGCCAGGTCCAGACTCATCCCTGGGAGTCATATCCTGGGTTTCCAGGGAGATTTAAAACCCTGGGAGTCAGGTCCCACGTAGGGGGTAGGGCACACAGCTTGGTTCATTGTACTTACAATATTGTGCTACTGTCTAAAATTTTGTCTTTTGGCATTTATTTGTCATATCTTATTTTTATTTTTCTCACTTTCTCTTTTTACTCTTATTGACAGTCTTCATTTCTATACTCTTCTACCAACCTCTCTTTCCCATCGTTTCCTATCTACCTGTAGTGTATTTCTTATAGATCAGGCCTCTTGTTCACAAGGTTTCTCAGTGCTTGTTTGTATGAAAATATTTGAAACTCCCCCTCAATTTTGAAGGACAGTTTTACCTGATGGAGAATTCTTGGTTAGCAGTTTTCCTTTTTCCTGAAGAATAAAGTATGTTAAAATATCATACCACCACCTACTTGCCTCCATGTTTTCTGCTTAAAACTCTATACATATTCTTATTGAGCTTCCCTTGTATGTGATGGATCACTTTTTCTGTTTTCAGAATTCTCTCTTTGTCTTTGACATTTGACAATTTGATTAGTAAATGTCTTTGAATAGGTCTGTTTGTACACTGTACTTCTGTACTTATTGAGCCTATAATTTAATATCTTTCATAAGAGTTGGGAAATTTTCAGTGATTATTTCTTCCATTTTCTTTCTAATCCTTTTCCCTTCTCTTCTCCTTTGGGACATCCATAACACATACATTCATGTGCTTCATGTTGTCATGCAATTTCTTGAGTCCCTGTTCATATTTTTCCATTCTTTTCCCTATCTGTTCATTTGTGTGTAGGATTTCAGATGTCCTGTCTTCTAGTTCACTTATGCTTTCTTCTACCTCTTCAAATTTGCAGTTTCATGTCTCCAATGTGTTTTTCATGTCTTCTATTGTGCATTTCATACCTGTATTTCTGCAATTGTTTTTTTTTCAAGATTTTGAGTTCTGTATGACATACAGAGATTGAATCTACCTGGATGGGGCTGAATTATCTCCTGAAGTCCAGGCTGTGTCAGCCTGGGCAAGACTGAATTACCTGTTGGGGCCCTGGCTGCATCTGACTGGGTGGTGCTGAATTTTCTCCTGTTATCCTGGCTGGGTCTGACCAGTTGGGAATGAATTACCTCTTGGAGCCCTGGCTAAGTATGTCTTGGCAAGACTGTATTACCTCCTAGGGCACCTTCTGTTTCTTACCTGTTGGGGCTGAAGTTGTGGGGTACTTGTTCCCTCACTTTGCAGGCAAAATCTGACTCACTGTGGTGCTGTGTCCTCTACTCCACTTGTGGCAGAGGATTCCCCCAGTTTCCACATTTTTTCAGCCATTTCCCAGGCAAAGGTCAGGCCACCAGCTACTGTTTCTCAAGGGTGGGGAAAGGGCTTTCAGACCCATGGCTGGAAATAGTCTCTGCCTATGTTTTCTCAGACTGTTTTTTCCATCACTGATCTGTGCCTTGAAATGTCCTCCCGTATCCCCCAGGTTTCCAAAAGGTGGAGATCTGTGTCACTGCTGTGAGAGATTTTGTAGACTGTGATCCTGGTGGGGGGTGAGAGGAATCCTGATTGTTGTTTCTGTGCTCCTTCTGCATTGTACAAGGCCAAGTGAGGGGGAGAGGAGAGGACGAGATAGGCCAGAACAGAGTTTTCCTACCTAATATTTTTCTTTTTCTCCAATACGGCATTTGTAGTGTCCTTCTTCAGTCTGTATCCTCTAAAAAAGTCACATTATCCCCCTTTTTTTGAATATCTGGGCAGAAGTTTTCAGCATTGTTTACATTACCATGTTGATGACATCACCCCTCTCAAATTCTTTATGCTCACATATTGATGTCTTACTATCTTTTCTCTCTATATCCACCATAAGATTATTTATAGCCATATTTTCCTTTATATCTTTGACTTGATTCAGGAGATTTCCTTGAAATTGTTTGATTACTTGTCCCAAATTCTGAGCTATACTGAAGTTTTAATTCATTCCATTGACTGAGCTGTTTCTTAACATGGATTTTAATTTTTTGCTGATGCCACAGCATCTGATTATTTTAATAGGTTAAGTCTGAAAATCAAATTCTCATTCTTGCATAATGCTTTACTGTTGATTGACTCTTCTTTGATGCTTTGTCTTACTTATTCTGGAATTTTATCTTAGCCTGGGTTTACCTGTTTAGCTCTTCTGAGGGCTTCTGAATATGATTCTTGCTGTGAGTATGTGGTATAATTTTTCAGACTGTCTTTTTGCAAGCTATTGTTTCACCTCCAGTTGAATGCATTATTTACACTGTCCTTAATTAATCTTGATCTTTTCCATTTGTTTCTGGGAAAAGTTTCTTTCTCAGATCCTGTTCTGTTTAAATTCTCTCCCTCACAAAGGGTACCATTTTCAATACATTTTTCAGTTCTGTGACCCATACTGTATTACAACAGTTCACTTCCACCTGTTTATTTTTTTTGAAGCTTTCCTGTCCCCACTGTCTTCCCCATTATGCTATTCATCCTGGGGGGACCAGATATGATCAATCCAGAAAGGTCACTCTTGTGTTTAGGTGGTCCAGAAAATAGAGATTGTAGTGAGTGTATGTACCTCTTGATAACAGTTCTTACACAGAGATTTTTCCCTGGTGGCCCTCTTAAAAGTGGCGCTCCTCAACTCCCTTTTTACATGCTTGGTCTCTGAATGCTTGGTCCCTGTGCCTGTGTATGCATGGGGTTCTAACTTGCTGCTGTGAGTGGCTCTATGATCTGCATCCACAGCAGTTGGTACCCTGGCCATGCTGTCTTTTTGTGAATCTCAAAATGCATAAGATGAGTGAGGAGGGGAGGTCTGGAATGACATGTTTGGGACAGGGATCTCCTACCTGATATTGGTATATATTTTCCTTCCATTCAGTGTTTGTGGAGTCCTTCTCCAGTCTCAGTCATACTGCAGAGATCCAAACAAGTTGGATTTGTATGATTTTATACCTTAGAATATTTATATCAGGGTAAATTGCTATATTGTGATTGGATGCTTGCTTATAATTGTGCAGGAGAAAGCAGAGAAAGAAAAGTATGAGCTCAGTTGTTCCAATTCTCAGATCAAGCACTGCATAAATGAACTGAAAATTTCTATCTGCCTTGAAAGAAACTCTTATTCCTATAGCTGCAGAGTTGAGATTTCTAAAACCCAAACACAGAGGTTCATTCTGTAAGCAGGTGAATTTGCAAATTGAATTTTCAAGTTTGAAAGGTGTCTGATACGAAATTGAGGGCCATCTTTGGGAAGGAATGGTATCATGAAAATTGGAATGGGACATAAGTGCATATACTGATGGATGCATATCTGAACCCTAAATTCTGCTTAGTCATCCATGACAGTCAAATGCACTCTATTTTCCCTATATGATGAAGATAATTCTGCTTTGCTGGATCAAACTATAATGGACTTTCCTGAGGGAATTGACTTGCAAGACAGTGATGATTCTCTGCAAGACCCATCCTACTCTTTCCCTTTTTGTTCTAGAACTATAACTAGAATGAACCCTCAGCAGGTCTTGCAAGTAGAGATACAAAGTGTACCTCTTGACTAGTGCACTATATTTGGAATGAAATTCATGATTTTTCTAATTAGTACAGAAAAATCTCAGTAATAAGTGTGCAAAATGATATTAAAGGAGTGAGAAAATCATGGAAGTAATGTACAATTTGATCAGTGTTACTTTATTTATATGGACCCACTAAGAAGAAGTTATGGATTCAGTGTAGCTTGGGAAGCTACAAAGAGCTTTGCATTGTGGGCTTTTATCCATCAAGGATGAACTTACTAGTGCCACTGCTAAGTATCAGCAACAGAGCCCAACAATGAGTCCCTGATAGGGCCTATTTTGGGGGGTGAACAGCTAGCTATGAGAGTTTCAAAATTTTGTTTTTATGGGTTAAACTCTTACTCTTGACATGGATTTGACTTCTTTTTATTCAATTTTCTGCCAACTCTTCCAAAAATGAACTTAGAGAATATTGTTTTCCAAAACACTGCCTCTGATCAAAGAATGCACAGAAAATGAAGTGTATCAATGGGCCCATGCTCATGAATTCACAGCCTTACCATGTTTCTCATCATCCTGAAGCAGCTGGGTTCATAAAATGGTGGAATGACCTTTGGAAGACTTAGTTACAGTGTCATCAATGTGGCTGTACTATGGAAGACTGGTCCAAATTACTCCAGAAAGCATAAAATCTGTAAATCATCATCTGATCTATGTTGTTGTTTCTGCCAGGCATAAACCCAGGAATCAAGGTTTGGAAATGGCACTGGCACCATTCATTTTTACCCCTAGTGATTCACTAGCAACATTTTTTTCTTCCTGTTCCTGCAGACTTAGCATGTGGAGACCTTAGTTCAAAATGGAGAAATGCTTACAATAGGAGATAAGATAATGATTACACTGAACTGGATGTTAAGTTGCTAGTTGGTGCCTTTGGGCTCCTCAACACTTTTAATCACCAGGCAAAGAAAGGAGTTACTGGAATGGTGTGAGTGGTTGATCCTCATTTTCAAGGAGAAATAAGATTGCTACTACACAACAGGGATAAGGAAGAATATATCTAGAATACAAGAGATTCCAGAGGGTGACTCTTACTACAAGCATACACTGTGATGAAGTTAATGGAAAACTGCAAATATATTGAGGCAATACCACTAATGGCTCAGACTTTTCAACAATGAAATTTTGGGTCACCTCACCAACAAAGAACCATGACAATCTGAGGTGCTTGCTGAGGGAAAAGGTAATATGAAAATGGTATTTGAAGGGAGATATGAATATCAGATACAACTATGTGACATGTTGTGGAAGTGAGTACTGTACTTATTATATTTTCCCTTAGTTGGTATGGATATGTTTGTATGTGTGTACGTGTGTAGTAAACATCTTTGTTTTCTTCTCTGTCTTATCCCCTTTTCATATGACCTAAGTTGTATTAACTGTATATCACAGTATTTAAGTTTCAGGATATCCAGAAGAAAAATGAATATCACCCAAGTGCTTTGCACCCTTTTCTGAGGAAAGGATTATTTCACCTTTGGTCATACACAGGATCAATGTATCATGTTAGACATAAATATGAATTTGTTATTTTTTTCAAAGATTTTGTGTTTAAGGATATTTGTATGGATGCCAAGTTGACAAGGGATGTACTGTGACAGTGAATTGTATGTGTGAATTTGGCTAGGCTATGGTGTCTTATTGCTTTCACAAACACTAGACTGGGTGTTGCTGAAAAGATATTTTATAAATGAGATTGATATCTACAATTATTTGACCTTAAAGAAAGGATACTTTCCTTGATAATTTGGGTGGGACTTGTATATTCAGTACAAGTACTTAAGCGTAAAATATAAAATTTTCCAAATAAATACTCCCTCAAGACTACCACATAGACTCTTGTCTGTATTACCACCTGCCTGCCTCTCCTATGTATTTCAGACAAAGGACCACAGTATCAACTCTTGCCAGAATGTTCAGCCTGCAGGCCTACAGATTTGAGAACTGTCAGTTTCCAAAATCATGTGAGCCATTTCCTTAAAATAAGTCTCCACTTATATATATAATATATACATAAACACATATATATGTGTATGTGTGTGTTTGTACACATGCATATAATTATACACAAACTTACAAATATCCAATTGTTTATATTACTCCACAGAGCAGTTACTAATACAACCTCTACCACTATGAAATTACTTCAATTTAATATTACTTCTTTACTATTGTCCAAGCATTTAAAGGTGTTTCAGAATTGTTCTATCTCATCCATCTCAATACACATGTCATTTGCTCAATTGGTCTTCCCAATATTTCCTTCTATTCATAAATCACATCCCTTGTTCTATATCCAAATTAATTGGGCACATGTTCAAGTTTTCTTAATATCAATTAATGACAGCCAATATCTAAGTAACTAAGAGAGATCTCTTAATCTAGAAGGACCACATGGAGAGGTGTAGAGAGTTATAACGGACCAACAGTCCCAAACATTCTTCTTTATCAACTTGAAAAATCCCAATTGGTCAAAAACATTTTATTAAACACTACATGAGCTGTGACAACGAATAAATATAAGGAACATATATGTTCGGATTAGATAAACACTTTCTAGTTTATCATAAACCAGAAACCACAGGGATATATGTTGAATTTGGATACCAAAAAACTACACCATGGCCTGACACCAATGGCGTGTCTCTGCTTCTCTTAGAGAAACAAGTTTGCTCTTGGATGGCCAAGAGCAGCCCGGTGGGTCTGCAGAAGTTCTCAATACATAGAAATTTCCCATGAGTAGGTTCTTCAACAAGATAACTTTGTTTATATCATGGTGGTGTGATAGGTTGAGGACTATGCTTGAAAGCAGAGAAATATCTCTAGAGCCTTGTACTTGGAACCCCAAATCATGATAGAGCAAGAGGCCTGTGTGGTGTGCTGCTTCTAACAAGCTCACACTGGTCCCCCCTCTCCTGGTGTTTATTCTCCTACATTTGAATGTGAGCTGGATTCAGAAACTTTCTTCCAATAATTAGAAGGTGGCAAAAGAAATGGTATGCCTCTTATTATATTATGGTACAAAATAGACCCTAGATTTAATCTTTTTGTGTCTCTGTTGCCCCTTTAATTTCTTGTATTAATGTGGCAAGAAAATGAGGGAGGCCTCTGGCCAAGAGCATGAGAAATTAAATCCTGCTAGCAGTTAGAGTTAAGTTGAAAGTGTATAATCTCTCAGTAAAGCCTAGAGATGCATGTAGTCCTGAGTAATAAATTAATTGCAAACTTTTGGGAAAGTTCTGTCTATTTAAGTCAAGCATCAAGTTAACAGATACATATCTAAAAACCAACACATTTTTAATACACCAATGTAATTCAATTAGAGAAAAAATCAGCACTTTCCATCAAATTAGGGAAATCACATCACCAGTATGTAAGACCAAAAATCACAAATAAGGCCTGTGGAAAGGAAACTAGGAAGTTGTCCTTAGAGACACAAATAGTAGCTGAAAAAATGGAAATACTGCCATATTCTTGATTTAGAAGATCCTATTCTCCCTAAATTTCTTGGCCAATTCAGTGCATTTACCACTATTAAAACCATGTTTTGACTTCTCTTTCATTGAGAAAATGAATTTAATTTTTATTTTAATATTCTTAAAACTTCAAAGTCAGGGAGAGATGTATGGGTGAGCTACTTCCCAAAAAGTGGAAGGCTGAAGACCCTTCAAGGACTTTCACTTTTCCATGTTCCTCTGCCATTAATGATAACAAGGCTTCAGAGATTCAGATGGCATAGACCAATTTAGCTAATTATGAGCTCTATGTATTGAGATCCCACGGCTGTGCAACTGCAAATAATCCCCATGTAACCTCTAGCTTTCAGTTTGCCAGCCCCTGTGCAGCTGAATCTGAATATGTATCTCCTCCCAGAGACATCTACAGCACCAGGAGGCCCATACCAGACTTTGTGTTTTTTCCAGTCCTGAGGAAGTAACCACAACCTTCGTTTCTCACAATGCAGGGGATGGTCAGCTGACCTGCACACTTCTGTCATGACCCAGCAGAAACACATCCCGGTCCAGTGAGTTTCTGGGAGAGAGTGGATGCAGGACTGAGTGAGGAGCATTGTTTCCTCATCATCAGGACAAGTAGACAGTTGCAATAGCCAAGCAGGAGACATCAAACTGCATGTGAAGCATGTGAAATCTATGTCCTTGGTTCTGGTAAAGATTCCAGAACTTTCCTTCTCCCTTTGGAACCTCTAAACTGTTCTAAAAACCAGGGATGATCTCCCTCTTTTTCTTGCTTCTGGACGTTTCCTAAGCTTCCCACTTTCTTGTATACCCTTGTAATTCAGCCTCTCCTTATCTCAAAGGGAGATACAATGTCAGTGTCTCAGGTCCTAGCCATACTCAGGAAACTGGAAACTTTTAATAGACGTACAACAGATTTGCCTTTATTATGACCTCAAGAAATCTCTATATTTTCTGATTTCTTAGAGATGAAAGGAATAAGTTCAGCTCATCATCCTTGGAAGCCAAAATATTCATTTTGAAGCCTTTCTGAACTGTGTATTATCCATAAGACATGGAGCAATTTCTTAATATGTCTGAAGTTCAACATTGTCACTTGAAACAATTCATAGTTTATACAACTGCACTGAATGTATGGCTCAATATGTGATAGATATACAGAATAAGGGAAAATAAATTTTAAATATTATAATTATTGATATTATTAATATTTATAGAACTAAGATTCATACAATTTGATTAAAATACAATGTGATCTGAAGGTTGATTTTCAATGGAACCCTGACAATACATTTTATTTTGTCTGTCCTTCTAACAGGAGTTACTGAGTACATGGAGGAAAATTGCTGAGTTTCATTTACTTCATATTTCCCAGGTTTTATACCATCTTTGCTCCTAAACTGGCAATAAAATTTTTAAAATTTGTTAAATATTGAATAGACCCTGCCTTGATTCAACAGAAACACCACATAGTCCATATGACACCATACATTGGGTCATGTACTGCCTGTAACGTCATCCCTTTCAGGGAAGTCAGATAGTGCTAGGGACAAGATAAAAGAGGACCTGTTGTACCTATGCCATGGACTTTGGGGCCTATTATTTTCCATTTAATAGGATCTACACTATTCAAATATTGTTAAAATGTAGAGATTTTCACAAGTTAGAAAAAAGGATCAAAATAGAAGGAACAGGTATAGTTTTCTGTGTGGACTGTGACATATTTTAAGATTAAATTCATTCCAAGCAACAACACCATGAGACAAGAAAGACTTCAGCCTCTATGTCACATTGTAATACAACCTCATTAAAACTTTCTTAGTATTGCATTTCATCCATAAACCTGCTTTTCCAATAAGGATTCAAATTCTGATTTTAAAAGTGACTATTAGGCTCTGCCTCCTTTAGGTTAAACACATGTATATGATGGGTGTTATTTTCCTCATTTCTAAATAAGGTAAATGGACACACAGAGGCTGAGAATTTTATACACACTTCACATTTGAAGAAAGATGTGGGTCTCATCTCCAGACTCTGGTACCAGGACTATGTCTTCTCCACCAGATATGAATAAATGTTTTCTTTTCAAATCTGATTTGTTCCCATCCAGAAAAACATAAGAAGAAACATTGTAAATGTACTTCTTACACAAGACATATATTCCATATGGACTCTCATGGAATGACTTTTGCTAGACAGACATCAGGAATATTTTTGATTACACAGCTTTAAAATAGGAAGATGTAGTTGATAGTAACTCATTTTTTCTATTAGGACAATACATGTAGGCAATAAATAGTAGCACTGAATATGCATTTATTTTTACAACTCAAATAACTCTTCTCCAGGCACATAACTTATAGAAATTCTCACTGTGATGTGGAGAAAGGCACAAGAATTTTCATAGAATTGTAATAAGGAATTGATAAAACAAAGCCAATTCCTCAGCTAAACTATGCACCAAATAAAGTATTTTATTTCTGTGTATGTACTTTACAGAAATACTTAAATTACTCATAGTAAATGATAACATTCTGAGGTCAATATGTGTAGTAATAAATTATGCAGGAAAATTTGCAAGACAAGATTTTAGAAATACATAAATTAACTAACACTATGGAAGTATGGACAGCAAAATTATGTCCAAATTCATGACATGTTTATCTTTGGGGCACAGTTGTGGAGAGAATGGGTAGCAAGAAAATTCAAGTTTTATCAGTAATAGTTTATTCTCTATGAAATATTATTTAGGAATCATATTATTTAATGTTTATATTTTTAATATTGAAAGTGGGTATTAATGATGATATGCTTGGCAATATTAATAGTGCATTTAATAAGTGCCTGGAAATATTATAATGCAATTGTCCTCTGCCCTGGCTATAGACATCCTGATTTTACTGGATCTCATGTATGTTCAGCTCATTAATAGATTTCCAGAGAACCACAGGTAATTATAATCATTAATTAACATTGAAGACCACTCACCTATACAGTTTATATTATTTTGTTTAATCTATTACAATATCACAATATTAGATTTGTGCAAACTACCCATTTGTTTGTCCCTATTTGTATTACTATTGCATCTACCCAAAATAAATGATATAGCAACACTTCCAGGAAAACTAAAGACCTGAGTTATCTTCAGGATACTGAAATAAAGAGAATTGTAATCACTTATTAGGAAGGATTAATTTGAATAATGGTTAACTTGGCATAAGAAGTGTGTGTTTCATATATGAACTTGAGGACTCCTTGCCCTGAGTTCCTCAACTGTAAATAAAACGATAGGATTTGAGGAAGAAACAAAACTTGAAAAATATTTAGGATTAGAAATACATTTAAGCATTTTTACCAAGCCTCTACAAAATGGAGACAAAAAAGGTACATGGTAGCATCAAATCCCAGCTACATCCCTGAAATTAGGCAGAGCTCATGTAAATAACTCCACATAAAATAAAAAAAAACAGGAACTGTGTATTTCTTAAAAGTTTATTGCCATTTAATAGTTGAAATGTGCTTTGTACATTAATGCCAACTTCAAGGTCAACAATGCTGTATAATTTTTGCATATAACCAAAAAAATCTTATTTATCAAAATTTGAAGTACATTGAAGCAAAAGTTAAGGAGTTATATATGAAAACATTTGGGATAAACAACCCATATATTTGAGACACCACTTATTTCTATGAAAGGGAGAGTCAGAAAACCAAAGAATGATGAAAACTCATCAAGATAACTGACATTTAATAATGTTTCCTAATTACGAACATATGGCTTTAAATTACATCATGATAATGTGGTTCTAGCTCCTATAGAACATGTAAAATATTCTAAATCAAAGAAATTTCACACACCGTATATGAATAAAATAAGATATAAATGACTTCCTCTTAGGATGCTTTAATTAGACACTTTTCTTAAGGGGATAAAGGTCTTTATTCTTAAAGGGAGAAAGGCTTCCCTGATACCAAATTATTACTTCAACAGTAGGGGACTACATTTACTGTGTTCATGGATTTATTAAGTGTAAATATGCTTGTCTCTTCAATTGAATTTCTCTAAAGTGAGTGTATGGAGAAACGTGAATAGCACAGAAACTTTGAGGAAGGAATTCTAAGTAGAAGGTGTTTGCCACACCTGACAAATATTGCTAAAGTTATTGAGGAATATACTACTTAAGTGTGAATGCCTTACATTTGAATTGCTTGAATTTGAAATATAGGCAGAGTGCTGGGTGTCTGTCCATTTCCTTCTAATTTACCATAGTCTTTTCTTTTCCAAAAGGTGTACTGGCCACTTGGACCCACAGAATCTAACATATGTCTCAGAATTCGTCCTCTTGGGCCTCTCTGAGGATCCAGAACTGCAACCTGTCCTGCTTGGGCTGTTCCTGTCTATGTACCTGGTCTCCATGCTTGGGAACCTATTCATCACACCGTCTGTCATCTCTGACTCCCACCTGCATGCTGCCATGTACTTTTTCCTCTCTAACTTGTCCTTGGCTGACATGGGTTTCACCTCCACCACAGTCCCAAAGATGACTGTGAACATGCAAACTTCCAGAAGATTCATTTCCTATGCAGGCTGTCTGACTCAGATGTCTTTTTTTTATGCTTTTTGGATGTTTGGACAGTCTGCTTCTAACTGCAGTGGCCTATGATCAGTTTGTGGCAATCTGTCATCCTCTGCACTACCAGATCATCATAAATCCCTGCCTCTGAGGCTTGTTGATTATAGTATCAATTTTCATCAGCCTTTTCATATCCCACTTGCACAATTTGATTGCATTACAGGTTACCCTCTTTAAGGATGTTGAAATTTCTCATTTCTTCTGTGACCCTTCTCAACTTCTCAACCTTGCCTGTTCTGACACCTCCATGAATAACTTATTAATGTATATTGTTGGTGTCATCTCTGGTTTTCTTCCTATCTCAGGGATCTTGTTTTCCTACTGTAAAATTGTTTCCTCCATTCTGAGAGTCACATCATCAGGTGGATGATGTGGCTCTCACCTGTCAGTTGTTTGCTTATTTTATGGAACAGGCCTAGGAGTGTACCTTAGTTCAGCTGTCTCTTCTTCCCCCAGGAAGGGTGCCGTGGCCTCAGTGATGTACACTGTTATCACCCCCATGCTGAACTCCTTCATCTGCAACCTGAGGAACAGGAATATTAAGAGGGCACTTTGGAGGGTCCTCAGCAGAATAGCCTAATCTCCATGAATCTTCCATCACTTTTGGAGTATGGCTTGGAAAAGACAAAAAATCCCAAACATTTAGAAATGTGCATTCTGCCTCTTTAGTCATATCAATCTTTAGGTCTCATGGCTGCCATTCCTGTCCATATGTCATATCTGAATATTGTTTCTCTTTTATTTCTTCAGTGAAATTGGGGAGAATTCTGGGATTCTTCATGATTAATAACCACTGCATGACTAAACTCTGAAGTTTATTTTATTTTAACTATGGTGTAATTTGTCTCATAAACAACCCATATAAACTGGAGAAATGTACAAATCTCTTTTTATATATTTAAAATTTATATGATTTCCAGAGCTCATGTGTTTATTCCATATGTCTTTCCCATTTTCAAGGTCTATTTATATGGTTATGTATGGGGATAATGTCTGTGGTCTAAAACTTTTCTTTTATTGGAAGCACCTGGGGAGCATTAAAAATACTGGTACTGTGTCTCATAATCAGAAATTCTAATTTAATTAGACTGGGGTGTAACCTGAATACAATGATTTTGTAAAGGCATCTCAGGTATGCCTAGTGTGAAGACAAGGGAGAGAATTCTGGGTTAAGACAGACATTTTGCTCAAAGATGGCTAGTAAGTCTTGGGTCTCTACTGTGCATGAGCTGATGTTGAGGATCCAAAAAGAGATCAGAGAGGTTAAAGTGTGAAAATACAAAAAAACCTTACCCTAGCAATAGGCAATGTGATTTTTCTCTTGATTTCTGATAATGTTTCTTCACATATCATCTCCCTGCATACCATATAGCTGGCCATGTGTGGTGGCTATTAAACTATTGTCTCACAGATCTAAGTTTGTCATTATATTTTTACATTTTGAAGGTAGAAGTGGTTTCTTCAAACCACTGCTATTTTTCCAACTGGATTTCTTATGCATTTTTTATCATTAAATATTTAATTTTTTACAAAATGCATTGTATTGAATGGTATAAGCAAAGAGATACTACAAATAAAAAAGGTTATGTTTCATATCCATGAAGTTTGCAATCCAGAGAAGTGAGATGAAGTTATACCACATTGATATTGATGGGGAAAGTTTAAAGAATTTTACTTTTAATAGTTTCTGCTGCATATTTAAAAATTGAGGAACCTAAAAGTAGCCTAATCTCATAAAGCTCCCCCAAAATCAATTTACTGTTACACAGGCATCTCTAGGTCAATAATTTCTGTCTTGACATGATTTATTTTGTATTTTTCAATTTCAAGTATTACATGTTTATGTCAATCCTTCTAGTGTCCCACATTCAAAGTTATTCAACTCAATGGTGACTTCTAGTTCACTGATCTTGGCAGTTTTCAGTCTTTGTTTCCTGAAAACTTATTGAGATATAGTCATATACCATACAATTGTCTAAAGTGTACAATAGTCAGTAATATCAACATATAGTTTTGCATTCATCACCACAATCAATTTTCATTTTCATTACTCCAAAAAATAACAATAAAAATAAAAGTGAACAGCCAAAACATCCCATACCCCTATAGCTCCTATCATTCATTTACTTTTTGTCCCCATTTTTCTACCCATCTGTCATTACATTGGATAAAGGGATTGTCTTCAAGAACCAGTGCTACTGGATTGCAGTTCAACAGATTCAGGTATTTCCTTCTAGTTACTCTAATACATTAAAAATTAAAATGTGGTATCAGTATAATGCATAAGAATCTTCTCCAGAATGAACTATTGAATCCATTTGAAAACTCTCAGCCACTGAAATTTTATTTATTTCCATTTCTTTTCCCCATTTTGGTCAAGAATACTTTATCAATCTCATGATGCTGGGCCCAGGATCATCACCAGTAATGCCCCATATTTCCAGGGACAGTTAAGCCACTGGGAGTCATGTA
Source organism: Choloepus didactylus (assembly GCF_015220235.1). Classification (NCBI taxonomy): domain Eukaryota; kingdom Metazoa; phylum Chordata; class Mammalia; order Pilosa; family Megalonychidae; genus Choloepus; species Choloepus didactylus. The sequence goes on along the minus strand of NW_023637607.1, from coordinate 7,324,286 downwards.
CCATATATGGGGGTGGGCAGATAGTCCACCTGTGGAGTTGGCTTAGAGAGAGAGACCACATCTGATCATCAAAGAGGTTCTCTGGGGGTGACTCTTAGGAAAAATTAAAACTATGCATAGCCTCTCCTTTGCAATAACAAGCTTCATAAGGGCAAACACAATATTGATGGTTTGCCACACAAAATTGGTAGCCTCAGTGCTTGCAAAAAATAAGGAACTCCCCAGGTGGGTAAGTTTAATATTTTACCATTTTTCACCATTCTCTCAATGGAACTTTACAATACTCCTAATTATCTGCCCAAATTAATCCAAGATGTATCAGGGCTTCACACTAACCTGTACAAACAAATCAAATCTCACTTCCTATTCAAGGTTGCATGTAATTACAGTGTTTGAATAAATTGACCATACACATGAAATTATATAGCATGTTACAGAAAATAAAGATTTTCCACCAAATAAATATCCCTTTCTTTGGACTCACACAGAAGTTGAAGTTTAAAACACAGTCAGTATAATCCTTTATCCTTTGGTCTGATTTACCTTAATCCTAATGAAGTTCATTTCATTCATGTTTCTATTTAAAGTCTGATCTATTTTTCAGCTCCTTTAAATTTTGCTGTATGAGGTAATGCTGACCTTCATAGCTGCCAAAATCTGGCTCAGAGTCTTAGCTGTCACACAGTTACACAAATTTCCAGAGACTGACCAGGTTATACAGAAAGAACTCAGTATCTCATAATACAGAAATAACTGTTACAGTGGGAATAGATGTAACTGCTATTAGAGTGAAAATGTAGCAACATTTACAGTAAGTCTTCCCCTGATAACCTATGCTCTCAGATTCAATTCTCAGAGTTTGCACATTATAGTTTGTTCATATGTGAGGCATTATAATGTTTGTCTTTTCATTTCTGGCTTATTTTACTCAATATATTCTCCTCATGTTCCATGTACCTTTTTGCATACCTACAACTTCATTTCTTCTTGCAGCTCTGCTCAATATTCCCTTGTGCATATACACCAGAGTTTACCATTCCATTCATCAGTCAATGTATCCTTAGACCATCTCCATACATTGTGAAACATGAACACTACTGCTGTAAACACTATTGTGCATATATACATTTATGTTCCTGCTCTAAGTTCTTCCAAGTATATACCCAGTAACAAGGTTGCAGGGTCATATGGCAACCCCAAACTTAGCTTTGTGTAGAACCACCACACTACCCTACAGATGAGCAGCACAATTCTATTTCCCCACCAACAGTACTTAAGTACATACCACTCTCCACATTTTCCCCAACACTTGTATTCCCATGTTTAAACCATTTTATTCACACACCTTACATTCCATCCAAAGGAAACATTCAGTTGTCCCTGGTATGATCACACAGTTAAGCATACACCACCACTATATACATGAGGACATTACCATTTCTTCTATGAAGGAAGAGGAATAGGAGAAAATAGAAAAAAGGAAAAAATGACTAGTTAAAAATAAAAGAAATAATACATATAAAATAAAATACAATGAAAAGGCCAGACAACAACACCATCAAGAATCACTACCCCCTTATGTCCCCCTCTTATAGACATTTAGCTTTGAGACATCATTGCCTTTGTTATAATTAATGGCAGCATATCACAATGTTACTGTTAACTATAGACTCCAGTTTGCATTGATTATATTTTCCCCAATAACATTACCATATAAAACACCTTGCAAACTTCAAATTCATTTGTTCTCCTTTACGTAAAACATTCTTCAATTTGTACATTTAATCAGGATAATTGACTACTCTAGATTTAACTTAGTTATTCAGTCCCAGTCTTCATTTTCTATCTTTCCTTCTGGTGTCAAACATGACTCAAGCATTCCTCTTTCAACTGTACTCACAGTCATCTTCAGTCAGTTTACTTACAGTATTGTGCTACCATCACACTTTATTGTGCTATCCATTTCCAGATCTATACAATCAATCCTGTTGAGCATTCTATGCTCCTTCAGCAACATTCCCAATCTCTACCCTCTTTATATCTGTTGATAACCCATTCTCAACTTTCACTCTCAAAGTTTTCTCATTATTGTTAGTTCTTATTAGTGAGATCACACAATACTTTGTTTCTGACTTATTTCACTCAACATAACATACTCAAGATTCATCCATGTTGTTATATGCTCCATGACTTAATTCTGTCTTACAGCTGCATAATATTGCATTGTATGTATATACCACAGTTTGCTTATCCTCTCATCCACTGATGGACATTTGGACTGTTTTCACCTCTTGACAATGATGAACAATGTTGCTATAAGCATCAGTTTACAAATGTCCATTCATGTCCTAGTTTTCAGTCCCTCTGAATATATACCAGGTAATGGGATTGTGTCATCATATGGCAATACTATAGTTAGATTTCTGAGTAGCTGCCATACTGTCTTCCAGAGTGTCTGCACCATTCTACATTCCCACCAACAGTGAATGTGTGAGTCTTTCTCCATATCCTCTCCAGCAGTTGTAATTTTGTTGTTTTTTTTAATAAAGGTCATTCTTGTAGGTGTGAGATGATATCTCATTTTGTTTTGATTTGCATTTCCCTAATAACAAGTGAAGTTGAGCATCTTTTCATATGTTTTTGAGCCATTTGTATTTCCTCTTCAGAAAAACATCTGTTCATGTCTTTTGCTATTTTTAAATTGGGTTGTTTGCCTTTTTGTTGTTGAGTTGTATGATCAAATTTCATATTCTTGATATTAAACCCTTATCTGATAAGTGATTTCAAAATACTGTCTCCCATTGCATAGTTTGCTTTTTAGTTTTCTGACAATGTTCTTTGATGCACAAAATGTTCAATTTTTGAGCATATTCCATTTATGTGGCTCATCTTTCATTGTTTGCACTATGGTGTAATTTCTAGTAAACCAAATCCTACCAGGAGATCTTTAATGTATTTCCCTATAATTTCTTCTAAAGTTTTGATCTCTTATCTCTTTGATCCATTTTGGAGTAATTTTTGTATTAGGTGTATGACCAGAGTCCTCTTTCATTCTTTTGGACACAGATATCCAGTCTTCCAAATGCAATTTATTAAAGAGGCTGCTTTGTCACAGATGCTTTAGCTTGACTGCCTAAATTTCCATGGATGAAAGGGTCTATTTCTGAGCACTCAATTCCATTCCATTGGTCCTATCTATCTTTATGCCAGTACCATGATATTTTGCTAACAGCAGTTTTGTAATATGCTTTAAAGTCAGGTACTGCAAGACCATCCAATTTGTTTATCTTTCTCAGGCACACTTCCCTTCCAAATGAGTTTCATTATTGTTTCTTTCTATTTTTGTAGAGTGCTTGAATTTTCATTGGTATTTCATTGAATCTATAAATCAATTTAGGTAGAATTGATATCTTAACCATATATATTCTTCCAATCCATTTTCTTAAGTCCTCTGTGATTTCTGGAGGCAATTTCTTTTAGTTTTCTGTGTATAGTTCTTTTGTGTCCTTGTTTAAGTTTATTCCTAAATATTTGATTATTTGGTTGCTACTGTATATGGAATGATTTTCTTAAATTATCCCTGGTGTTGTTAGTTACTAGTGTATATGAACAATATGGGTTTATGTCTGTTGATCTGCTACCCTACCAGTTTGCTGTATTCTTTTATTAGTTCTATTAACTTTGCTGAAGATTTTTCAGGATTTTCTAGTTATAGAATCATGTCATCTTCAAATGATGAAAGTTTTACTTCATCCTCTCTAATTTGGATGTGTTTTATTTATTTTTCTTGCCTAAATTTTCTAGCTAGAATGTCCAGTACATTCTTGAATAATAATGGTGACAGTGGGCATTCTTGTCTTGTATTTACCATTTCAGTTTGTTAGCTGTAGGTTTTTCATACATTACGTTTATCATATTGAGGAATGTCCTCTCTATTCCTATCCTTTTGAGTGTTTTCACCAATAGTGATGCTGAATATTGTCATGCCTTTTCTGCAGCAACTGAGATGGTCATGTGGTTTTTCTGCTTTGATTTATTAATGTGGTGTATTACATTATTTGATTGTCTTGTGTTGAACCTGTTTTGCATAACTGGAATAAATCCCATTTGGTCCTTCTGCATAATTATTTTAATGTGTTGCTGAATTTGATTTACAAGTATTTTGTTGAAGATGTTTGCACCTATATTCACTAAAGGGATTGATTTACCATTTTCTTTCTTGGAGCATGTTTGTATTTCTTTGGTATTAGGGTGATGTTGGCTTCATAAATTGAGTTAGGTAACTTTCCATCCTCTTCAATTTTTTGATGAGTTGAGTAGGAGTTGTGCTAATTATTTCTTGAATACTTGTTAGAATTCATTTGTGAATCCATCTGGACCTGGACTTTTCTTTTGGGGGAGATTTTTGATGATAGATTCAATCTTTTTTCTTGGATTTGTTTGTTGAGGTCAGCTATTTCTTCTCAAGTCAATGTTGGCTTTTCAAGCTTTTCTAGGAAGTTGTCCATTTCATCTAAATTGTCTAGTTTATTAGCATACACCTGCTCATAATATCCTATCATTACTTCCTTTATTTCTGTGGTGTCAATACTTATGTCTCCTTTCCCATTTCTGATTTTATTTACTTGAATCCCCACATCAAGCCTCTCTAAGGATCCATCGATTTTACTGATTTTCTCAAAGAACCAACTTCTGCTATTGTTGATTCTCTCTATTGTTTTCATTTTCTCAGTTCCTTTTATTTCTGTTGTAATCTTTGTCATTTATTTCTTTCTGTTTTCCTTTGGGTTCATTTGCTGTTCCTTCCCTAGTTCCTCCAGGTAATTAATTAATTCTTAAATTTTTACTATTTCTTCCATTTTGATATAGGAATTATGGCAAAAAAAATCCCTCTCAGCACTATCTTTGCTGTATCCCATAAATTTGATATGTTGGGTTCTCATTTTCATTTGCCTCAGGATATTTATTAATTTCTCTTGTAATTTCTTCCTTGGCCTACTGTTTTTTATGAGTGTTTCTTTTAGCCTTCATATATTTTTGATTTTTCAGGCCTTCCACCTGTTTTGGATTTCCAACTCCATTTCATTTTGTTCCAAGAAATTGTTTTGCATAATATCAATATTTTTTCAATTTATTGAGACCTGCTTTGTGGACAAAATGGTGTCTATCTTGGAGAATGATCCATGAGCATTTGAGAAAAATGTATATTTTGCATGCAGTGTTCTATAAATATCTGTCATGTCTAGTTCATTTACCATGCAATTCAACATCTCTGTCTCATTATTCATCCTCTCTCCAGATGTTCTATCCATTGATGAAAGCAGTATATTGAAGTCTATATCTATGATTGTAGAGGTGGCTACCTCTCCCTTCAGTGTTGTCAGTGTGTGCCTCTTGTATATTGGGGTGCTCTGGCTTGGTGCATAAATCTTTCATTGTTATGTCCTCTTGATAAATTGTCCCTTCTAATTATGTATAATGTCCTTTGTTTTAATTGTTTTACATTTGACATCTAATTTGTCTGACATTAATATAACTAGTCCCATTCTTCCTGGTTGTAGTTTGCATGAAATATCTTTTGCCAACCTTTCGCATTCAACCTATTTGCATCCTTTGTTCCAAAGTGATTCTCTTGTAGACAGCATACAGATGGGTTCTGCTTTTTTAATGCATTCTGTCAGCCTATATTTTTTATTTGGGAGTTTAATCCATTAACTTTTAATGCTATTGCTTTAAAGTATGTGCATTCTTTTATCATTTTGCCTTTTGAGTTTTATATGTCATGTCATTTTTCTCTCTCCCTTTCCCTTTCTAATAGTCTTCATTTCTGTTCTCTTCTACAAATTTCTCTCTCCTGTCTTTTCCTATCAGCCTGTAGCACTCCCTTTAACATTTTTTTTTGCAGAATGGATCTCTTGTTCACAGACTCAGTGTTTGTCTGAAAATATTTTAAAGCCTCCCTGTTTTTTGAAGGACAGTTTTGCCTGATACAGAATTTTTGGTTGGCAGGTTTTCTTTTTCAGCATCTTAAATATATCATACAAGTGCTTTCTCATCTCCATAGTTTCTGCAGAGAATTCTGTATATAATCTTAGTGAGCTACTATTTTTTGTGATGGTTTGTTTTTCTCTTTTTGCCTTTAGAATTCTCTCTTTGTCTTTGATATTGGACATTCTGATCAGTAAATATTTGGGGCAGGTCTATTCAGATATACTCTTGAATCTGAATTTTATGTCTTTCATAACAGTTGGGAAATTTTCAGTATTTCCTCCATTGCTCTTTCTGTCACTTTTACCTTCTCTTCTCCTTCTTGGACACCCATGACATGTACATGCATTAGCTTCATATTGTCATTCAATTCCCTGAGACACTGCTCATATTTTTCCATTCTTTCCCTTTTTATTTCCTACAGACATTAAAATGAAAATGCATAAAAGTTAATGACACATCTATTTCTTTGAATATACAATGCACAAATATATAAGTGGCAACAAGTACAAAAAGAAATGGTGGAGGTCAGAGCAACATAAGAAAAGCATAGTGCATGCTATTGAATTTAAGTTGATATTAAACTAAATATGATTGTTGTACATTTAGGATGTTAAAATATAACCATATGATAACTACAATGAAATAGATGAAAACATATCCAGATAGAAATGAGAAGACAATCAATAAGTTACAACACAAAAAAGCAAATAAATATTACAGATATTGTGGGGCAAAACAAGGTATAAGGCTTGCAATGACTAAATAGCAAAATGGAGAAGGTCCTGCATTGTCAGTAGTCACTTTAAATAAAATGTGTTAAAACCTCCAGTCAGAAGGCAGAGATTGGAAGAATGAAAATATAGCATAACTCAACTATATGTTGTCTGCAAGAGACTCACCTTAAGTTCAATGATACAACTAGGTTGAGGGTGAAAGGATACAAAGATTATATATCATTCAAATAGTAACTGAAACATGGCTCAGGTTACTATACTTATATCAGGCCAAATAGAATTTAAATTAAAAAACATTATGAGGGACAAAGACGGTCATTATATACTGATAAAGGGGCAATTGACAGAAAGATGTAAAAATTATAAATATATATGCACATAACTGCAGAGTCCCAAAATTTATGAAACAAATCCTGACAGAATTAAAGAGAGAAATTGATGGCTCTACATTAATAATAGGAGACTTTAAACACCACTTTCAGCAGTGTTGTGAAATATCTAGTCAGAACACCAATAAGGAAGTATAGTACTTAAATGTTACACTGAAACAACTAAGACCCTACAGATGTATGTAGAATATTGGCCCCAATGAAAACAAATTCACACTCTCCTGGAGTGCAAATGGATCATTCTCCAAGATAGACCATAGATCTATCTCTCTTACTTTTGAAGAAATTAATTATATGGTTTGTAATTATATCAAATCTTTGTCTCACAAAGCTAGATTTTGTGTATATAGACAAATTATAATCGGTGCTATGATTTAAGATTTCTGCCAGGCATCCAGTTAAAAAACACTGAGTGACCATTTTCAGAGTCAAAGTTCCTTAAAGCTGAAGCTGTGAGAGATTTAGTGTATTGATCAAATGGTAGAGTAAATTAAACTAGTTATGGCCATGACAGAGGTGAGACTGAGGTGAGTTTAGGGCAGTTTGAAGAAGTAGAGGTACTTAGGCATGTGGAGCTATGATTCAGAGTTAACAGCCAGGATGATGAACTGGATTCCTAGTATGGTTACTACATACAAGAACACGAATAGCACAAATGGAAGAAACTGAATTTCTGGGTCAGCTGAGAGAAAAGATTAGGAATTTTGAGACTCTGGTTAGATTACTTGGTGCCATGTAGCAAATACACCTTTTGGGAGAAACAGATATTTGGTAAAAGGAAATAGTATACAGGCATTCATTACCAATTTTGTAAATTTCCATTTTGGACTCAAGCAATTCTTTTACAAACTCTCCACACTTGAAGACCATAAACCTTAATACTTTTAGAAATATAATTCAGTTGTTGCAAATCCATTCTTCATAAAACTGTATACTCAAATGATTCTGTTTTTCACCTGTTTCCATAAACAATGGCTATGGAGACACTGAACAACAGGAGCAAAAATATTTCAAGATTAAAAATATAACACAAGCACAGTTAAATATCTGTTTCTTTATTGGAATAAGAAACATACTTCTCATTTTCAGAAAAAGTAACCTAATTAAAGGACACTACTTAGCAGTCATAAACACATTATTTTATCCAAATATGTTAAAATAAATCCTCCTGGTTTGGACTATTCATTTACATCTTATTTGACATATGTAATAAAGTGGCTGAGTCCATTTTTGTTTTAAGTATAATGAAGAAAGCTGAGTGTGAGTGTGGTTGAAGGTGGAAGTCTAGGGTCATGAATATCACCAGAATGAAAGAAAGAGGATATAAAATGAGACTGTATAACCTAGCAAACCTAGAGTGGATGATGACAGTTGTTAATTGTACAAAGAGAAGAAAGCTCTTACATCATATTGAACATATGTATATCTCTATTACAAGGTATGAATAATAGGGTGGCATAAGAGAAAAATACAATTAATGCAAACTAGTTGCCATAGTTAGTACTATTGTAGTATTCATTCATTTATGGTATCATTGCACTGTACCAAAAAAACATCAATAATAGGGGATAAAGGGTGTTTTGGATTTTTTTCTTTTGTTTGTGGTTATTTGTTCTCAACAGAAATGAGAATGTTCTCATATTGAATGTGGTGTGAAAACATAAATATGTGATTATACCAAGAGCCACTGGTTATACACTTAAGATGGATTGGATGGTATTCAAATAAACCTGTTAAAGTAAAAAAAAAAAAAAGCACTTATTTTGTGCTACCATCACATAGTATGGTGCTATTTATTTCTGAGCCTTTACAATCAACCTTATTAAACATTCTGTACTCTTTAAGCATCAATTGCCCAATCTCTCCCACCTTTTATCTCCTGATAACCTTTGCTGCTGCATTTAACTCTGAGTTTGCTCATTATTGTTAGTTAATACTGGTGAGACAATACAGTATTTGCCCTCTTTTTCTGACATATTTTGCTTAACATAATGTCCTCATCATTCAGTCATCCTGTTGCATTCATCGTGACTTCATTCCTTCTTATAGCTCCATAATATTCCATCATATATTTATACATCAGTTTTTATCCACTCATCAGTCAATGGAAATTTGTGTTGTTTCCATATCTTGGAAATCATGAATAATGCTGCTATAAACATACGTGTGCAGATGTCTCTTCATGTCCTTGCTTTCAAATCTTCCTAGTATATACTGAGTAATGAGATTGCTGGATCATATGGCAATTTCATACTTAGCTTCCTGGGGATCTGGCAAACTGCCTTCCAGGGGTATTGCACCATTCTATATACACAACAACAGAGAATAAGTGTACCTATTTCTCCACATCTTCTCTAGTACTTGTAGTTTTCTGATTTTTTTGATAATGGCCATTCTAATAAGTGTGAAGTGATATCTCTTTGATTTGCATTTACCTAATAGAAAGAGAAGTTGAATATAGTTTCATTTGTTTCTTTAGCAATTTGTATATCCTCATTGGAAAAGTGTCTGTCCATATCTTTTTCCCATTTTAGTTTTAAATTGAATGGCTTGTATTTTGTTGATGAGTTTTAGGATCATTTTATGCATTTTGGATATTAAACTCTTTTAGGATATGTGGTTTCCAAATGTTTTCTCCAATTGAATATACTGCCTCTACTTTCTTGACAAAGTCCCTTTATGCACAGAGGTATTCAGTTTTGAGGAGATCCCATTTATCCATTTCTTCTTTCATTACTTTTTCTTCAAGGGGCAAAGGTCTAGGACACCAATTCATACCTCAAGACATTAAGATATTTCCCTATATTTTCTTCTAAGTGTGTCATGGTACTAGATCTAATGTTTAGGTCATTGATCCATTTTGAGTTAACTTTTGTATAAGGTGTAAGATAGAGACCATCTTTCCTTCTTTTGCATATGGATATCCAGGCTGTTCTTCACTTTAATATGTGGGCCATCTGGTCAAAAATCCATTGGCCATAGATGTGAGGGTCTGTTTCTGAACTCTTTATTTGATTCCGTTGGTCAGTATATCTCTTCACATGTCAGTAGGCTGCTGTTTTGTCCACTGTAGCTTTGCAATGTGCCTTAAATTCAGGAAGAGATTTTTCTTTCTCAAGACATTTTTAGCTACTCAGGACATCTGGCCCTTCCAAATAAATTTGATTGTTGCTTTTTCTGTTTCTGCAAACTAAGCAGTTGGGATTTTGATTGGTATTGCTTTGAATCTGTGAATAATTTGGGGTAGAATTAACATCTTAACCCTATTTTGCCCTCCAATCAATGAACATGGCATGTTCTTCCATCTATTTAGGTCTTCTTTGATTTCTTTTAGTAATGTTTTATAGTTTTCTGTATATAAGGACTTTATATCCTTGATTTAATTCATTCCTAGGTATTTTGTTCTTTTGGTTGCTATTGTAGATGGAAAAATTTCCATGATTTCCCCCTAAGATTTGTCCTTATGAGTATATAAAAACACTGCTGAATTTTGCACATTGTTCTTGTATCCCAACAGTTTGCTGAACTTGTTTATTAGCTCCAGTAACTTTGTTGTAGATTTTTCAGGACTTTCTACATAAAGGATCATGTCTTCTGTAAACAGTGGAGATTTTACCTCTTCCTTTCCAATTTGGAAGTCTGTTATTTCTTTCTCTTGACTAGTTGCTCTAGCTGGAACTTCCAACACAATGTTGAATAACAATGTTGACTGTGCATCCTTGTCTTTTTGCAGATATTAGAGGAAAGGGTTTAAGTCTTTCTCCATTGAGTATGATGTTAGCTGTGGATTTTTCAGACATGCCCTTTATCATATACAGATAGTTTCCTTCTATTTCCAACTTTGAGGTGTTTTTATTGATGGGATCCTGGATATTGTCAAATGAGTATTCCACTTCAGTCAAGACTAAGAAGTGCTTTTCCCCATTGATTTATTGATGCAGTGTATTATATTAATTGATTTCTTGTGTTTCTAGCATGCCTAGAGTAAAAGCAACTTGATCATGGTGTCTCATTCTTTTTAATGTGCTGCCGAATTTGGTGTGCAAGTATTTTTGATGACTTTTGCACTTATATTCACTAGAGATAATGGTCTGTAATTTTTGTCATAATATTTTATCTTATAATATTCAGCTTCAGTATTAGGGTGATATTGGCTTCAAAGAATCATTCTGTAGCATTATATTATCTCCAATTTTTGGAGAAGTTTGAGCAGGATTGGTACAAAGTCTTCTGGAATGCTTGGTAGAATTCACATGTGACACCATCTCTTCTTGAACTTTCCTTTCTTTGGAGTTTGATGACTATTCAATCTCTTGTGATTGGTTTGTTATGGTCTTCTATTTCTTCTCAAGTCAGTGTAGGTTGTTCACTTGTTTCCAAGAGTTTGGCCTTTGGGTCAGTAGTAATGCCCACTCCACCCATTACTGATTTCATTTATTTGCAACTTCTCTCTTTTTCTCATTTTCCTTCCAGCTAAGTGTCCATCAATTATATTGAGTATTCAAATAAACCAGCTGCTGATTCTACTGATTCTCTCTACTGCTATTTTGTTTCCTATTTCATTTATTTTTACTCTAATCTTCAGTAATTCCTTCTTCTATTCATTTTCAGGATAGTTTAATATTCTTTTCCAGTTCCTCTGGGTGTGCCAGTAATTCTTCAATTGTAGCTATTTCTTCTTTTTAATATAGGCATTAATGGCAAAAATTTCCCCTCAGCACTGTCTTCACTGCTTTCCATGTTTTGATATGTTCTGTTCTCATTTTCCTTTGCCTTGAGCTATTTACTGGTTTTGATTATACTTTCTTCTCTGACCTATTGCTGTTTAAGAGCGTGTTTCTTAGTCTCCATAATTTTTTTTTTAATTTTCCAGTCCTCCACTTTTATTGCTTTCTAGCTTCATTACATTATGATCAGACAAAGTGCTTTGTAAAATTTCAAACTTTTAAAATTTACTGAGGCCTGATTTGTGAAGCAAAATATGGCTTAACCTAGAGAATGATTCATGAACACTTGAGAAGTATGTCTATCTTGCTGTTGTGGGGTGTTAATTCTAGTTCATTTATTATATTATTCAAGTTCTCTTTCCTCATTACCCTCTGCCTAGATGGTCTATCCATTGAAAAGCATATTGTATTGAAGTCTCCAACTGCTATTGTCTATTACTTCCTTCTGTGTTGCTTGTGTTTGTCTCATGTATTTTGGGACCCTCTGGCTAGGTTCATAAACATTTATGATTGTTATTTCTTCTTGGTAGAGTGCCCATTTTATTAATATATCGTGTCCTTCTTTGTTTTAGCAGTTTTGCATTAGACTTTGTCTGACATCAGTATAGCTATCCCTGCTCTTTCTGGTTGCTAATTGCATGGAACAAATATGTTCAGCCTTTCACTTTTGACCTATTTGTGTCCTTCGGTTTAACCTCAGTCTCTTGAAGACAGCATATAGATAGATCGTGGATTTTCTCCATTCCACCTGTACTTCAGTCTATGTATTTTGATTGTGGACTTAATCCTTTAATATTCTCTGTTATTAGTGTAAAGGCCATATTTTCTTTAACCATCATGTCCTTTGGATTTTATATGTCAAATCCTATATTTTTCTTTTTTAACCTTTTACTTACCCTTACTGATATTCTTCATTTGTACAATCTTATCAAATACTCTCCCTCCTGTCATTTTCTATCAGCCTGAAACACTATATTTATTATTTCTTGTATAGCAGGTCTCATTCACATACCTTCTGTTTCTGTTTATCTGTGAATATTTTAAACTCACCCTGATTTTTGTAGGACAGTTTTGCTGGTTATGATATTCTAGGTTAGCAGTTTTTCTCTTTCAGTACCTTAATTATATCATACCACTGCAATCTCTCTTGCATGGTTTATGCAGAGAAATCAGCACTTTATGTCTTTATGTTATTGAGTGTTCCTTGTATGTGGTGGGTCATATTTCTCTTGCTTCTTTCAGAATTTTCTGTCTGTCTTTATCATTTTACAATCTAATTTGTGAGTGTCTTGGGGAAGGTATTTTCTGATCTTTTCTGTTTGGAGTATGTTGCACTTCTTGGACCTATAATTTGATGTCTTTCATAAGAGTTGGGAGATTTTTGTCTATTATTTACTCAATTATTCATTCTGCCATCTTTCCCCTCTCTTCTCCTTCTGGGACACCGATGACATGTATGTTCATATCTTTACACTGTCATTCAATTTTCTGAGATCCTTCTCAAATTACTCCATTCTTTTCTCTGTTTGTTCTTTTGTAAGATTTTGGATATCTGATCCTCTATTTCACTGAACCATCATTGTGCCTCTTCAAAGTTTTATGCCTCCATTGAATTTTTATTGCTTTTATTTTGCCTTTCATTAGCCTAAGGTATGCTAATTTTGCATGCTTCTGAGTTCTTCTTTATGCTCACCCAGAGCATTTATACCCTTAATCTCTTTTGTCACATTCCTTCATCTCAGTAAATTGATTTAGGAGGTTTGGTTATAAAACCTTAATTCATTTTTTGAACTTCTGAATCTTATCTGAAGTTTTAGTTTTTTCCTTTGAGCCATACCTTCATGTTTATTATTTTGACTTGTGATTTTTTGCTGTTCTGTAGGCATCTGAATTTCTTGTTTAGTTTATTCTGGAAGTCAGTTTCTGTTGCCTAGGGTTTTCCTGATGATTGGATTATTGTTAGATCTATCCTTTGACACTTGGTTCAACTTATTCTTGACCTCTAACTTATCTTGTATTTAACTGATCAGAATTTTTTTTCAGCTGTTATTTATCTAATTTTTGTTCTGCATATATGGAATGATTTTGAGAGTGCACAATTTATGAAAATGTTTTTCCCCAGAAAAAAATCTTTCTCCTCCTTCCTACTCAGGGATGTTGATATATTCTGTTTGCTTTTAATTGGCCTGCATATGTTACTTTTTCAACTTTAATGCAGTTTTATTGAAATATATTCACACACCATATAAACCATCTGTTGTATACAATCACTGACTCACATCATCATCACATAGTTGTGCAAACATGCCCATGATCAATTTTAAGACATTTTAATTACTCCTGAAAAGAAATAAAAATAAAAAAGGAATCACAAATCCCACCTCCAAGAACCCTTATCCTTCCTTATGGTTTACCCCAATATTCATATAATACATTTGTTACTGTTGATGGAAGGCTATTGAAATATTGCTGTTAACTATATTCCATATTTTGCAATGGATTCATTTTCCCCATGTAACCATCTATTATTAACTCCTTTTAATAATGTTGCCCACTAGTTCTAATTCATGAAAGTACACTCATGGATATTGTCCAGCACAAGATTCACTTCATTATATATTCTCATGTTTTAATCCCCAACTTTCATTTTGCTGACAGATATGACTAAAAATTTGCCATATCCACTACATTCATGCTCCCTTCCCCTCAGCACTGTTAATTATTCTCAAAAAATGCACTACCATCACTTCTGTACCATCACTTATCTTTATCCCCAAACATTTAAGTTCAACTGAGTTAAATATTCTGCACATGGTAACCAACCACTTCCCATTCTTTAGCCTCAGTTTGTACCCTGCTAACCTATATTCTATATTTTATGTCTATGGGTTTATATATTATAATTCATATAAGGAAGATCATAGAAAATTTGTCATTTTGTTTCTGACTTTTTCACTTAATATAAAGTCCTCAAGCTTCGTCCAATTTGTCATGTGTTTCAGGACTTCATTCATTTTTGTTGTTGAATTATATTCCATTGTATGTATATCACTTTTTTATCCATTCCTTTATTGATCACAGTTGGGTTTTTTCCATCTTTTGGCAATTTTGAATAGCACTACTATGAGCATCAGTGTGCAAATGTCTCTTCACATCTTGTTATCAGGTCTTCTGGGCATATCCTGAGCAGCAGGATTGCCAGATCATAAGACAACTCTATACTTGCCTTCCTGGGGAAACACCAAACCATCTTCTACAGGGACTGTACTATTTTGCTTTCCCATTAGCAGTGAACAAGTGTTCTAATTTCTCCACATCCCCTGCAAAACATTCTGGTATGTATGAGATGATAATGCATTGTGGGTTTTAGTTGCATTACCATAACAGCAAGTGAAGGTGAGTATCATTTCATGTGTTTTCTGGCCATTGGTATTTCCTCTTTGGAAAATGTCTGTTCATGTATTTTGTCCATTCTTGTCATGGCTTTATAGAATGGGTTAGGTAGTGCTATCTCTTCTTCAATTTTTGGAAGAGTTTAAGAAGGAATGGTATTAATTGTTCCGGGGTGCTTGTTAAAATTCACCTGTGAAGTCAACTTTTCCTGGCATTTCTTTGTTGGTAGGTTTTTTTAATTCAGTTTTATTGAGATACATTTACATATCATTCACTCATCCATGGTGTCTAATCAGCTGTTCACAGTAACATCATATAGCTGTGCATTCATCACCCCAATCTATTTTTGAACATATACCTTGTACAAGAAAGAATCAGAGTAAAAATAAAAATAAAAATAAGAGAGAAAACCCAAATCATCCCCTCATCACATCCTATTTCTCACTTAGTTTTTGTCCCCATTTTTCTACTCATCCATCGATACACTGGATAACAAGTGTGATCCACAAGGTTTTCACAATCACACTGTAATCCTTGTAATCTATACTGTTATACAGTCATCTTCAAGAGTCAATGCTATTGGGTTGAAGTTTGGTAGGTTATGGTATTTACTTCTAGCTATTCCAATATAGTAAAACCTAAAAAAGTGTTATCTATATAATACATAAGAATGTCCAACAGAGTGACCTCTTGACTCTATTTAAAATCTCTCAGCACCTGAAGCTTTATTTCATTTCATTTCACATCCCCCTTTTGGTCAAGAAGATGTGCTCAATCCTACAATACTAGGTTCAGATTCATCGATGGGAGTCATATCCTGTACTGCCATGGAAAGTTACACCCCTGGGAGTCAGGTCCCACATAGCAGGGAGAGCAGTGAGATCACCTGCCCAGGTGGATTTGTTAGAGAGAGAGGGTGACATCTGAGCAAAATGAGGCACTCGGAGGGAGACACTTAAGCACAACTAAAGCAGTTTTAGCCTCTCCTTTGCAGTGACAAGCTTCATAGGGTCAAGCCCCAAGACAGAGGACTCAGCATGCCAAGCTATCAGTCCCCAGTGTTTGTGAGAACATCAGAAACAATCCAGGTGAGGAAGTCCAAAACCTCTGCATCCTCCCCCAGCTCCTCAGGGGGGCCCCAGATATATATTTTTATTCTTTGACCAAATTACTTTGGGATGTGTTGCTATTTCACTCTAACCTATACAAACCTGTCATATCTCACTTCCTATTCAAATTCCATGTAATTGTGGTGTTTGAACAAACTGACTGTAGAAGTTATATTTTTTAAAAAATATAGATCCTAAACCAAATAAACATCTTTTCTTGGTCTCATATGGAATTTAGAGTTTTAACACACAGTCAGTGTGACACCTGAAACTCAGAGCTAGAGCTTGGCAGATATGAATGTCAGTATTAATGCATATAGCAACTGTTAAAAACAAAAGCTGAAAAAGAGCCCAGACTTCAATTAGAGATATGAATGAAGCAGACCTGGTTAAGACTAGGGCAAATTGGGCCAAAGGGTAAAGGTTGAAACTGTGTGTTGGTATGTTTTTGATGACTGATTCAGTCTCTTTACTTACGATTCTCTTCTTGAGGTCTTCCGTTTCTTTTCGAGTCAGGGTAGGTCGTTTGTATGTTTCTAGAAATTTGTCCATTTCATCTACGTTGTCTAATTTGTTGGCAAACAGCTGTACAGAGGAACCTCATGTTTTTTGTTTTTTTTTTTATCACTTTTGGGTCCTTGGTAATTCTGCCCTCTCATTTCTCATTTTATTTATTTTCAGCTTTTTATCTTTGTCATTCTAGTTAAGTATTTTTATTGAATGTTTATACACACCTTTCATTATTTTGAGATACTTTATCTTGGAATGCTGATTTTGGGATGAGGGTTCCCCAAGAGACACATACAC
The DNA here is from genome assembly GCF_015220235.1 of Choloepus didactylus. Taxonomy (NCBI): domain Eukaryota; kingdom Metazoa; phylum Chordata; class Mammalia; order Pilosa; family Megalonychidae; genus Choloepus; species Choloepus didactylus. The sequence continues at coordinate 7,307,136 of NW_023637607.1, read as the reverse complement.
CAGTTAGTTTTTCCCAGTGACTATAGGTACCAAACTCACAAATGTAGATCGGTACCAAGGTCCTCTGGGTGAAGATACAGAAGACCTCCAATTGTTTTCTGTGAAGTCTCCTGATTTTGTGCTTTTCCTTTACTGCACAGGAAATGGCTCTCTTCAGCCCACTGGTTCCCAGAGTCCTAAGGTTGTACTGTGTCTTTAACTCTCAGCTGATCCCTCTCCTCTGGGGACATGTTTGAGACAGGGGCTGAGAGAAAGCTATTGAAACTGTTTCTGTTTTTCTCAGCCCCTGGGATTTGAATTCTCTAAATAACAGGCACCTTCTGCAATGGACCCTGCCCCCCTCTTCTTGTGGAACATCTGTCCTGCAGGGAAATATTCTATTACCAGAGGGGTTACCATGTGTCTCAGGAAACCCTGCTTCTCTCCATTCTGGGACAGGAATGAAATGGGGATTAACAGCTGCTTTCTTTACTGAGCTGCTTAAAAATGCAGCTCTTCTCAGAACTGGAGTCCAACATCCTGGGCTTGCCAATGAAGAGCAGGAGTTTGTGCCCATCCCTATCTTCCCCTTTTCTTGGAATATAGCCATTCTTCCTCCAACTGAGTTCAGCCACTTCCAGAAGCCAGTCTCTCTTTCTGTCCATCCTGCTTCCTTCCTTGTTGAGGGCAGTGCTGAAACAGAACCCACTGTGATTTTTTTCTTTGCTTTGATGTAAATTTATCTGAGTTTAGATCTGGTATCCAGCAGTCCAAATTTGCTAATCAAAAGCTGCAACTGGTGCCTTCCTGTGTCCCTCTTCTCCTAATCCTATGAAAGAGGGTTTCTATTTTCTTCCAGGGAGTGACTCCCAAGTCAATCTGCTGTGCCTGTGTGGTATGGGAACCAACCTCCACAGCATGGAAAGATTTACTTACTGCTCTTCACCACAATTGTCAGTCTCATTCTTACACTCACTCCTGGCTGCTCTATTATGTGAATATGGTCTATGGAACCCCAACAAACAGATGTTTCAGACACCTACTGGCTATTTACTCACTGCCTAGGAGGACAGACTTCATTCTAGAACTCCTTATATTGCCATCTTCCTGAGCTTTCTTTTAAAAGTCTTTTCAAATATAAACATTAGATTGTTTTAGTGGACTTTGCAGTTTGATAAATATAGTCCAGTTAAATTCACAAAATCATAAAATCCTCTTATGGAAAAATAAGCATTAATGACAGATCACCTGTTAATGATTAAGTAATAAACTGAAAATGCACACTGTGTTCTTATTTTCATTTTTGCAGAGTTATTTTCATCATCTCTATCCAGTCTCAGGAAAATGTCCAGCATTTGATGCCATTATTTTCTGTTGTTTCCAAGTGTAGTTGCATGGTTAAAGGGCTTAAATCCATTAAAAATCATAAATATTTGTGAAGCTATTGCAATCTTTTACAATCAATCTTTTATTTGAAATTAAGGAATAAAGGACCTGGGAAGCTCTGTAAGCCAGTCTGAAATCCAGACTTCTGGTGCCACACAAAATGATTTTCATGTTAATCCTACCAAAAATGGGAATCAAAGGAAACTTCCTCAACATGATAAAAGGTATATATGAAAAACATATTGCTACCATGATACCCAGTGGTGAGAGCCTGAAAGCTTTCCCTCTAGGATCTGGAACAAGACAAGTAGGCCCACTATCACCATTGCTATTCATAATTGTACTGGAAATTTTAGCTACAGCAATTAGACAAGAAAAAGAAATAAAGGGCCTCCAAATTGAAAAGGAAGGCATGAAACTTTTGCTTTTTACAGATAACATGATTACATACAAAGAAAGTCCTCAAAATCTGCAATAAACCTGCTAGAGCTAATAAAGGAGTTCAGCAAAGTGACAGAATGTAGGGTCAATGAGCAAAATTCAGTAGTGTTTCTATACATTAGTAATGACCAATCTGGGGAGAAAACCAAGAACAAAATTCAATTTATAATAGCAAAAGAAGAATCAGTATCTATGAATGTTTAACCAAGGATGTAAAGAACCTATTCACAGAAAACTACAAAACATTATTTTCTCCTTGCAATTTTATTGAGATATATTCACATACCATATAATAATCCAAAGTGTACAATCAATTGATCACAGTATCATCATATAATTGTGCATTCATCACACAATTTATGAAACTTATTATTCCAATATATAACAAGACTAAAAATAAAAATATGAATAAAAATAAAAGTAAAAAATAACACCCATGATAACCCATTCCTCATCTACCCTATTATTCATTTACTTTTTGTCCCCATTTTTCTACTCATCTGTCCATACACTGCATAAAGGGAGTATGAGCCACAAGGTTTTCAACAATCACACTCCATACAATCTATATAGTTATATACCCATCTTCAAGAATCAAGGCTACTGGGTTGCAGTTCAACAGTTACACCTATTTCCTTCTAGCTATATTAATATGCTAAAAACTAAAAGGGAACATGTATATAATGCGTAAGAATGAACTCCAGAATGACCTCTTGACTGCATTTGAAATCTCTCAGCCCCTGACACTTTACTTTACTTCATTTATCTTCCACCTTTTGTTAAGAAGTCTTTCTCATTCCCATGATTCTGGGTCCAGTATCAACCCTGGGGTTAATGTCCCATGTTGCCAGAGAGGTTTACACCCTTGGGACTCATTTTCAATGCAGGGGGGAGACAGGGATTCCACCTCACAAGTTGGCTTAGAAAGAATGGCCACATCTGAACAAAAAAAAAGAGGTTCTCTGGGAGTGACTTAGGCACAACTATAGTTAGATTTAACCTCTCCACTGCATTATGTGCAAGGCCCAAGACCAAGGGGTAGGCCTACTAAATTGCTAGTCCACAGTGTTTGAAAGAATATAAGGAATTCCCCTGGTGGTTAAATGTAATATAACCACAATTTTTCACAGTCCTTCAAGATGGCTTTTCAGATAATATTTATCCTCTCCCCAAATAACTCTGGGATGAACTATAAGAACAAACCAGACCTCACTGCCTATTCAAGGTTCCATGTAATTATAGGGTTTGAATTAACTAACCATGCAAGTTAAAATAGATAGCATGCTACAGGAAAAAAATTTCCACCAAATTAACAGTTGGTCTGACACCAAACCTGAAATTTTAAAACACAGTCACTGTCATCCTTTACACTTTAGTCTGATTTACCTCAGTCAGGCCATTTCATTCATATCTCTAATTGAAGTATTATTTCATGTTCTGCTTCTTTAGCATTTTCTATGTCAGGTAACGTTGACATTCATAGCTGCTAAAATCTAACTCTGAGTCTTGGGTGTCACACAGATACCTGAAGTTCCAGGGACCACCCAGGTTATACAAAAAGGGTTAAGAATCTCAGAATCTAGAAATAACCATTACAATTCATGAAGAGATATATCTGTGTAAGAGTTCATAATTTAGGAACCTTTACAATAAGCTTTCCCCTGATAATCTATGCTCTCAGATCAAATTCTCAGTGTTTGCACATGATAGTTCATACATATTATTGATGCATTATAATGTTTGTTTGTTTGTTTTTCTTTTCTGGCCTATTCCATGTAACATGCTGTCCTCAAGGTTCACTTACATAATTGCATTACTTCAAAAATTCATTTCTTATTGCAGCCACTGAATTTTCCATTGTATAAATGCACCACAGTTCACTATTCTGTTCATCAGTTGAAGTAGCCTTAGGCTACCTCCATCCATTGCAAATTGTGAATACTTCTTCCAAACACACCAGTGTGCAAATGTCCATTCATTATCTGCCACTAGTTCTTCCAAGAATATACTGAATAAAAGGATTGCATATAGCTACCATATACTTTTTATTTAAAAATCTTTTATTTATTGAGATTGTTGACATAACATACAATTATCCAAAGATCCAAAGTGTACAATCATTCAATTGCCTCTGGTATCATCATACAGCTCTGCATCCATCACCACAATTAATTTTTTTCAATTTTTAGAAGATTTTCATTACTCTGGAAAAGAAATACAGACAAAAAAAGGAAACTCAAATCCTCCCACACCCCTAACTATCCCCCCATTGTTGACTTATGGTATTGGTACAGTATATTTGTTACTGTTGATGAAAGAATGTTAAAATACTACTGACTGTATTTAGTTTGCAATAGGTATATTTTTCCCTATATGCCCTTTTATTTTTTATAAAATTTCAGAATAATATTTAGTTTTCAGATATTTATAGTCATCTTATTGATATCACAAAATAGTGGCCATGTTATAATTGTTACAGATAAGGATATTGTTGCACTATACTCATCATACCTAGGTTGCAGAAAAAATGTGAATACAGATCAATACTTCCCCTTCTTCCTCCTTTGTATATTTACAAACACACATACACATAACCCTTGCTATTCAAATTATTTTTATCTGAACCAAGGAAATAAATGCAGTGAGATAATTCTGTATTATTTATAGGAATTCTCACTGTAAACTATACAAGCTTAGGGATCAGAGAGTAAATAGATTTTTTTTTTGCCAAACCCTCTATCTGAACTCAGAAGCTAAAATTGTTCAGTATTTTCCATTAAGTATACAACAAATAGCAAATCTTGGGTCCACAATATTTTGTTTCAGTGTATGAAATAGAAGTTAATAATTGCCACTTAAATTTAGTGGTTAAATGACTACAGTAACAGATGTCTCTCTGTATATAAATAGACATTTTCACAGACCTACACTTTGCTTCCTGTGGAACCAATACACTGAACTCCAGATGGGCTGTACCTTTCTCCTTCCCCACCAGCAGTGATTATGTTCATCTCTCTCTCCACATTTTCTTCAGCACATGTATCCCTCTGTTTATTGGTCTATCTGTTTATTGTTTTATGGTCTATCCTATGTAAACAATTACTGGTTCCCCGTATAATCACATATATATGCATTCACCATCACAATCTGTATGTGGGCATTTCCATTTCTTCCACCAAAAAAGGGAAAGTGGTTAAAAAAAAGGCAAAAGAAAAAAATAAAAGAAAGACACTACAAATAAAAAATAAAAGAAAAATAAAATAGGATAAATACACTAAAAATTTCTGACAATACCACCACCGCCAAGAGCTATGGGAATATCTCTCCCTTATATCCTCCTCTTGTAGACTCTTAGCTTTGGTATATTTCCCTTGTTATATTTAGTGGAGGAATATTACAATATTACTGTTAACTATGGCTGTAACTTGCACTGATTGTATTTTTCTACCAATACCATCTCATTCTCAACACCTTGCAAAATTGATATTCATTTATTCTCCCTCATGTAAAAACACTCTTACATTTGTACATTTTATCACCGTCACTGACCATTATAAGTTTCATTAAGTTATACAGTCCCAGTCTTTATCTTATTTCTTTCTGGTGTCCTGTATGACACTTGCCCTCCTCATTCAACCATACTCTCACTCATTTTTGTTCAGTGCACTTACAATATGGTGCTATCATCACACTTCATTGTGCTATTTCTAAGCCTATACAATCTATGCTGTTAAACATTCTATACTCCTTTCGCATCAAATTTTCTCTCTCTACCTTCTTACTATCTCCTGATAACATGTGTCCTCATCTTAAAATCTCAACGTTTGCTGATTAATAAATATTAGTTCATATTAATGAGATTATAAAGTATTTGTCCATTTGTTTCTGGCTAACTTCACTCAACAAAACTCTTAAAGTTTCACCTGCATTATTATATGTTCCATGTATTTGTTCTGTCTTACAGCTGCCTAATATTACATCTTGTGTATATATCACAATCTGTTTATCCACTAGTCCATTGATGGACATTTGTGCTGTTTCCATTTCTAAGAAATCATGAATAATGCTGCAATAAACATCAGTTTACAAATGTCCATTGATGTCTTAACTTCCAGTTCCTATGAGTTTATTACCTAGTAATGGAACAGCAGGGTCATATGGCAAATTATACTTAGCTCCCTGAGGAAATGCAACATTGTGTTCCAGAGTGGTTGCAACATTCTACGTTCCTACAAACAGTGAATAAGTTTGTCAATTTGTGTGTCTATTTCTCTACAATGCCACCAGCAATTGTAATTTTCTGTTTTTTGGATAATGGCCAATCTGGTAGGTGTGAGATGATATCTCATTGTGCTTTTGATTTGCATTTTCCTAATAGTCAGTGAGGTTGAGCATTTTTTCATATGTTTATGAGTCATTTGTATTTCTTCTTTAGAAAAGTGTCTGTCCATGTCTTTGGCCAATTTTTTAAATTGGGTTGTTTTCTTTCTCTTCTTGAGTTGTAAGTTCTCTTTATATATTCAGGATACTAAACTCTTATCTGATGTGTGATTTCAAAACATTGCCTCCAATTGTGAAGGCTGATTTTTTATTTTTCTGACAAATACCTTTGAGGTACAAAGGTGTCTAATTTTGAGGACATCCCATTTGTCTATTTTTTTTTGGTTGTTCATGCTTGGGGTGTTTGGTCTAGGAAACCACCTCCTATCATAAGATCTTTAAGGTAATTCCCTATATTTTCTTCTTAGAGTCTTATGTTCTTAGCACTAATGTTTAGGTCTTTGATCCATTTTGAGATAAGATTTTATAAGGTGTGAGGTAAGAGTCCTCTTTCTTTCTTTTGGAAATCCATATCCACTTCTCCAAAGAGTTGCTTTGGATTGATTGCCTTATCAAAGATCAATTGTCCATAGATGTGAAGGTCTATTTCTGAACACTCAATTAAATTCCATTGGTTGGTATATATATCCTTATGTCAAACCATGCTGTTTTGAACACTGCAGTTTGTAATATATTTCAAAGTCAGGTATTGTGAGACCTCCCACTTTGTTCCTCTATATCAAGATATTTTTGGTTATTGCTTTTTCCATTTCTCCAAAGTAAGTTGTTGGGATTTTAGTTGGTATTCCATTGAATCTATAAATCAGTTTAGGTAGAATTGACACCTTAACTATATTTAATCTTCCAATCCATGAACACAGTATGATCTTTCATTTATTTTAGGTCCTGTTCAATTTCTTTCACAAGTTTCTTTTACTTTTCTCTGTATAGGTCTTCTGTGGCCTTGGTTAAGTTATTCCTAAATACTTGATTCTTTGTTTGCTATTGTAAATGGATTTTTTTTTTCTTGATTTTCACCTCTTCTTGCACAAAAATTGTGTATATAAACACTACAATTTTTTCATATTGATCTTGTAGCCTGTCACTTTGCTTTATTCATTGATTAGCTCTAGTAGCCTTGCTGTAGATTTTTCTGGATTTTCTACATATAGAATCATGTGATCTGCAAACTGCTAATGTTTTATTTCTCACTCTCCGATTTGGATGACTTTTATTTCTTTTTCTTTCCTAATTGCCCTAGCTAGAACTTCCAGCACATTGCTGAATAGCAATGGTGACAGTGGACAACCCAATCTTTCCTCATCAAGTATGATGTTAGCTGTGTGTTTCCATATATTGCCTTTATCATATTGATTCCTTTCCATTCTTATCTTTGAAATGTTTTCATCAATAAATACTGTTGAGTTTTGTCAAATGCATTTTCTGCATCAATCTATATGATCCTGTGGTTCTTCTGCTTTGAGTTATTCATTTGGTGTATTATATTAATTGATTTTCTTGTTTTGAACAAGCCTTGCATACCTAGAATAAATACCACCTGGTCGTGGTGTATAATTCCTTTAATGTGCTGCTGGATATGATTTGCAAATATTTTGTGGAAGGTTTTTGTATCTAAATTCATTAGATATTGGTCTATAAGTTTCTTTTTTTGTAGTATCTTGTCTGATTTTGGAATTAGGGTGAAGATTTTGAGCAGAATTCTTACTAATTCTTTCTGGAATGCCTGGTACAATTCATCTGTGAAGACATCTGGTTCTGGGCTTTTCTTTTTTGGGAGCTTTTTGATGTCTGACTCAATCTCTTGTGATTGATTTGCTGAGGATATCTATTTCTCCCTGAATCAATGCTGGTTTTTATGTCTTTCTAGGAAGTTGTCTGTTTTGTCTAAGTTGTCTAGTTTATTAGCACATAGTTACTCATATTATCTTCTCATAATCTCCTTATTTCTGCAGGGTTATTTATATCTCCTTTCCCATTTCTGACTGTATTTATTTGAATTTGCTCTTTCTTTTGTCAGCCTCACTAGGGGTCCATCAATTTTATTGATTTTCTTAAAGAACCATCTCTGGTTTTTTTTATTCTCTTTATTGTTTTTCTGTTCTCAATTTCATTTATTTCTGCTTTAATCTTTGTTATTTCTTTCCGTCTGTTTTCTTTTGTGTTAGTTTGCTGTTCTTTCCCTAGTTCCTTCAGATGAATGGCTGATTCCATGATATTTGCTCTCTCTTCTCTTTTAATATAGGTATTTAAGGCAATAAACTTCTCTCTAAGCAACACATTTGATTCATCCCATACGTTGTGATATTTTGGGTTTTTATTGTTATTTGCATGGAGGTATTTACTAATTTCTACTGCTATTTCTTCCTTTACACGCTGTTTTTTTAAGAGTGTGTTGTTCAGCTTCCATATATGTCTGAACTTTATGACCTTCTGCCTGTTATTTATTTCCAACTTCATTCCATTATGATCTGAGAAACTGTTTTATATAATATCAATATTTTTTAATTTGTTGAAACTTGCTTTGTGTCCCAACATGTGGTCTATCCTAGAGAATGTTCCATGAGCACTTGAGGAAAAAGTGTACCCTGTTTTTGTGGAGTGTAGTGTTGTAAAAATGTCTGTCAAGTCTAGCTCATTTATCATGCAGTCCAACATCTCTATTTCCTTACTGATCCTCTGTCTAGATGTTCTATCCATTAGGACATCTAATGGTGTATTGAAGTCTCCAACTATTATTGTAGAGACATCTACTTCTTTCTGTGTTCTCAGTGTTTGCTTCATGAACTTGGGGAAACACTGGCTTGGGGCATAAATATTCATGATTGTTATGTTTTCTTGATGAATTTACCCTTTTATTAATATATAGTGTCCTTCTTTGTCTCTTTTAATTGTTTTAATTTTGACATCTAATTTGCCTGTTATTAAAATTGCTACTTCTGCTTTTTTCTGGTTGCTGTTTCCATGAAATAACTTTTCCAACCTTTTGCTTTTAGTTTATGTCCGTCCTTGTGTCTAAAGTAAGTTTTTTGTAGACAGCACATAGATGATTCCTATTTTTTAAACCATTCTGCCAGTCTGCTTTTTATTGGAGAATTTAGTGCACTAAAATTTAGTTTTATTGCTGTAAGGGCAATACTTTCTTCTACCATTTTCTCTGTTGGATTTTATATGCCATGTCTTATTTTTTCCTCTCTGCTTTTACCTCTCCTGATTGTTTTTATTTCTAGCTTCTTCTCCAAACCTCTCTCTCCTGTCTTTTCCTATCAGCCTGTATCTCTCCCTTTAGTATTTCTTGTAGTGCCAGTGTCTTCTTCACAGACGCTCTCAGTGTCTCCTTGTCTGAATGTCTTTTAATATCTTCCTTATTTTTGAAGAACAGTTTTGTTGGATATAAAATTCTTGGTTGACAGTTTTTCTTTCTCTCAGTATCTTAAATATATCATACCACTGTCTTCTCACTTCCTTGTTTTCTGTGGAGAAATCTGTACATAGTCTTATTGAGCATCCCTTGTATGTGATGGATTGATTTTTCTTGCTGCTTTCAGAATGCTCTCTTTGTCATTGTCACTGGACAATTTGATGAAGTGTATTGGTGTATGTCTATTGGGATCTATTTTGTTTGGGGTATGCTGTACTTCTTAAATCTGTAACTTTCTGTCTTTCATAAGAGTTGGGAAATTTTCAGTGGGTATTTCTTCTATTATTCTTTCCTTTTCCCTCTCTTCTCCTTCTGGGACACCCATAACATATACATTCATACATTTTATGGTACCAGTCAGCTCCCTAAAACCCTGCTCATATTTTTCCATTCTTTTCTCTATCTGTTCTTTTGTGTGTATGAATTCAAATGTCTTGGCTTCCGGTTCACTGACCCTTCCTTCTGCGTGTTCAAATCTACTGATGAGTCCCTCCATTGTGTTTTCATCTCTTTTATTTTGCCTTTTGATCCCATAAGTTCTGCCATCTGTTTTTACAGGCTTGTATATTCTTCCTTTTGGTCATTCAGTTTCTTCTTTACATCCTTCATCTATTTTGCCATATCTTCCCTCAGTTCACTGAATTGATTTTTGAATTGATTTAAGAGATTTGTTTGAACATGTTTAATTAGTTGTCTCAACTCCTGTATCTCAGTTGAACTATTAGTTTCTTCCTTTGGCTGGTTTATATTTTCATGATTCCTGGTATGGCTCATTATCTTAAGCTGTCTATGCATCTGGTTCTATTGATTAGTTTTTTCTGGGGCTTGTTTTCACTCTTACCTAGGGTTTCCTTGTTGGCTTTTTCTCTATCATTTGGTGTTCAGTTCAACTTGTTCTAGGCCTCTAACATAGCTTCTATTTAGTTGATCAGGAGTTTTCACATCTTGTTTTTCTGTTCCTTGCCCTGCCTCTCTGGTGCCCAGGTTAGGAGGATATGGAGTTTCTCAAAATGGACTCCCCTGAGTCCTCTACATTCTGTGCTTTTCCTATCCTGTCCAGGATGTGGCATTTCACATCCCACAGTCCTCCACCAGTGCAAAGAGGTGTGATGCCTTTAGTTCTCTGCAAACTCTGGCCCTATTGGAGGTGTGACTGACTGAGGCTGGTTTCTGATTTCCAGCCCCTGGATTCTGAGTAACTTAGAAGAAAGCTGCCACTTAAGCCGGACCATGGCCCCCTTTTCTTGGGGAATTTATGCCCTTTAGGGAATTGTCTCCCCATATAGGTTCATTGCTTTTTCTGCCTGTCCTATCTCAGCTTTGTGTTGCCTGGGTCCAGAGGCCAGTTGCAAATATCTGAGGTTTACTGTAAGGAGTTTCCTGCAATGATTATTTTAAAAAAGAAAAAGAAAAGGAAATGAAGAAAAGAAATCCCATTTTAAGGTCTTTCCTCAGCCTCCAAGTTTTGTCATTCAGAGTATAGCATATATAAAGACATGTGCTTTGGGATATTGTCTCTTTCACATGGATAGTTACTCTCCAACACTATAATTCTGCCCTTTCCAAGGGGCTAATGAAGTGTAAAAAGACAAGGAGTCAGACAGAAAGAAAAGAAATGGGGCAAAATGTAGGAAAAAAACAAGCCTTTTTGGGGTCATGTAATGAGAGCCTAATTGGGTGCCATTTCTATGGGCTACCCCCTTCCCAGAACCCAGGCCTTCTCTAGGAGGCCCAAACACCCCCAAATCCAAAAGTTAATTAATTAATTTGCTAATTAATTCTTCAATTGATGTTTTGTTTAGCTCTAATTCTTACTCTGAGAAGATTGTTTTTTTTTTTCCCCTAAGGGAGCCAGTTGTAAAACAGTCTACTGGGTCTGAAGGGGATGGAGGCCAGACCACTGGTTGGGGAAACTTACAAGTTTTGCTGTGATACTTGCTGTTCCACCCATTTCAGACTAGTGTATTATGTGTGATTGGTCTTTTGAGTCCCAGGAAACACTGGTTTATACAGTTCCTGGCTAATTACCAGCTGCCCTAGAGGGGTGACTAAATTCCACACCTCACCATTTGTGCCAGTTTGAATGTATTGTGCCCCTCAAACATCATTATTTTGTGTGGGCAGACATTATCAGTTTTGATTAGATTTCTTTGAATGTCTCTTTGGAATGCACCCCACCCAGCTGTAGGTGATGACTCTGATTGGATAATTTCCATGGAGGTGTTGCTCCACCCATTCAGGGTGGGTTTAAGTTGATCAGTGGAGCCATATAAATGAGCTGACATAACAGAAGGAACTCAGTGCATCTGTGAGTGACATTTTGAAGAGGAGCAAGCTTGCTAGAGAGGAACATCCTGGGAGAAAGCCATTTTGAAACAAGAACTTTGGAGGAGATGCCAGCCATGTGCCCTCCCAGATAACAGAAGTTTTCCGAACGCCATTGGCCATCCTCCAGTGAAGGTAACCAATTACTGATGTGTTACCTTGGACACTTTATGGCCTTAAGACTGTAACTGTGTAGCCAAATAAACCCCCTTTATAAAAGCCAATCCATCTCTGGTGTTTTGCATCCCAGTAGCATCAGCAAACTAGAATACCATTCAACCATTTCCCACCCCCCACCATAGGTTGTTAATTTGCTTCAAATTCAGGTAGTTTGAGACCTCCCACTTCATTCTTATTTCTCAAGATATTTTTGTAGCCCTCCCTTTAGTATGTCTTGTAAGTCAGGTCACTGGTTCACACACTCTATTAGTGTCTGTCTGAAAATATTTTAAACTCTCCCTCATTATTGAAGTACAGATATGCCAGATATAGAATCTTGATTGACATTTTTCTCTGTCGGTATCTTAAATATGTCATATCATTGCCTTCTCACCTCCATGGTTGCTACTGAGAAATCTTTTCATAGTCTTATTGAGCTTGCCTTGTAGGTGATGGATCACTTTTCTCTTTCTGTTTTCAGAATTATCTCTTCGACCTTGATATTTAACAATCTGTTTAGTAAGTCTTTTCAAGTAGGTCTATTTGGATCTAATCTCGTCGGTGCGTGCTGTGCTTCTTGGTTCTGAAATTTAATGTCTCATAAGAGATAGGAAAATTTCAGTGATTTTCCTTTATCATTGTTTCTTCTCCTTTTTCCTTTTTTTCCTTTTGGGACACCCATGACACATATATTTATGTCCTTCAAGTTGACATTCAATTATCTGAAACCCTGTTTCTATTTTTTTTTCCATTCCATTCCCTATCTGTTCCTTTGTTTGTAGGATTTCAGACATCCTATGTTTCGGTTCATGAATTCTTTCTTTTACCTCTTCAGATCTGGTGTTGTAATTCTTCATCTCTTCTATTGTGCCTTTCATTGCCCTGAGTTGTGCTATTTTTTTCAAACTTTTGAGTTCTTCCTTAAAATCAACAAATATCTTCTTTATATCCTTCATCTCTTTTGACACATTTTTCAACTCACTGATTTGATCTTTGAATTTATTTAGTATGTTTGTTTGAACATCTTTAATTAGTTGTTTCAACTCCTGAATCTCATTTGAATTGCACGTTCCTTTGTGACATATTTCATTTTTCATAGTGTGATTTGCAATTTTTGTTGATGTCTCAGCATGCAGTTTTCTCATTTAGTTTACACTAGAGTTTGTTTTCTATCTTTTAATTTTGATTTTCTCTTTCATTGGCTTTGTACTCTATCTATTCTTTTCCAATCAGTTCAACATAGTCTAGCCTTTTAACATAGCTTCTGTTTAACTGCTCAGAGTTTTTCACCTCTTGTTGTTTCTGTTCTTGTCCTTCCTATATGTCTCTGTCACTGGCCAGTTGTCAGTCTAGCTTTGCTACCCAGTATCACCATATAACAAATTGCCCCCTGCAGCCTGCCTATATGGGATAGGTACTGGACACGACAGTAAATTCTCTGTGTGTGTGTCAAACTGCTCTGCTGACACCCAGTGGTGTTCCATTTTTCACTGCCCAGCAAACCCTGGTTTTGTTTTAGAGCACTGCTTTAACTCTTGGGTGGTCTCTATTTCTCAACTTAACCAGGGCCTGTTTCTCTTCTAGATCAGCTCCACTGGGCCTGTGATGAGGTCTAGAGTGGTTGTGAGATGTCCTAAAATCCCCTTGTGCCATCTGCCCAAGAGATGGTGAATGTCACAAACTTAATTGTCCTCAGAAGGTGTTTACATCTGGATTAGAGTTTGTGTACAACCAGGCAAAACTGAGTTATCCCTTGGAGCAGAGCTGACAGACAAGTAGGGGGAATTACCTCTAGGAGCTCAGCTGAGTTGTGCTTGTTGGGACTCAATTATCACTTGGAGCCTGGACAAGTCTGGCTGGGTGCAGCTTAATTACCTTTTGTAGCCTGGCTGATTCTGATTGGGTGGGTCCATAGTACCTCTTGGAGTCCAGGTGAGTCTGGTTGTATATGGTTGAATTGCTTCCTTGTGGCCCATCTGACTGGGCAGGGTTGAAGCTGTACATTTTCTGGGCCCTCACATTGCTGGATAGATTCTGACAAAATCTGGGGCTGTGTCCCTAACTATCTGTGCTGCAGTGGAATCCCCCATCTGTCACAGTTTCCATCCATCCCCCAGGCAGTATTGGACTGCTGGCTAGTATGTTCCTCAAGCATGGGGGAAGGACTTTCAGACCTATGGCTGGAAATAGTCTCTACCCACATTTTCACAGACTCTTCATCCCTCACTTCTCTGGGCCTTGAAATATCCTCCCATAACCCCCAATATCCAAATGTTTGGGATCTGTCTCACTCCTGTGAGCAATTATTTCTCCCTTTCCCTGGCAGGAGGTAAGAATCCCAACTGCTGGTTCTGTTTTCCTTCTCTGCTGCACAAGACTAAGTGAGGGGGGTGGGGAGAAGATCCATCAGCCTTGAATGGAATTCTCCTAATTTATATCTCTCTTCTTCTCCAATATGGTATCTGTACGGTAATTCTCCCATCCATATCCTACTCTAGAATTCTGAACAATTCAGGGTTATCCCACTTGTTTGCTAAATATCTAGGGAGAATTTTTTGTCAGCTGTTTATGTCAACAATTTGATGATGTCATCCCCCAAAATATTCTTAAAGAAATGAACTAAGACCTAAATAAATGGAAGAATATCTGTGTTCATGGATTGGGAGAGTAAGTATAGATAAGATGTCAATTCTACCCACACTGATTTACAGATTCAATGTAATACCAATCAAAATCACAGCAGCTTAATTTGCAGAAATAGAAAAATAAACAATCAAATCTATTTGGAATGTAACGTGTCTCAAATAGCTAAAAACATCTTGAAGAAGGAAAATAAATTGGGACATATCACACTTTCAGACTTTCAAGCATATTACAAAGCTACAGCTGTAAAAACAACATGGTACCACCATAAGATATATACTGACCAATGGAATAAACTTAAGATTAAAGAAATAGAACCTTTCATATATGGATAATTGATTTCTGACAAGTCATCCAAATCCCCTGAACTGGGAAAGAGCAGCCTCTTCACAAAACCATGCTGAGAGAATTGGATATCTCTATGCAGATGAATGAAAGAAGGCCCTTATCTTACATTCTATAAACTTAAATTAACTTTAATTAACTTAGAGCTAAGTCCATAAAATACTTAGAAGAAAATATAGGGACATACCTTAAAGATCTTGTGGTAGGATGTGGTTTCCTAGACCTTACACCCAAAATGCAAGCAATGAAAGAAGAAAAAGAACCAATGAAAGAAGAAAAAGATAAATTGGATCTCATCAAGATTCAATACTATTGTATGTCACAGGACATTGTCAAGAAATTAATACTGAACCTACTGAATGGGAGAAAGTATTTTGGAAACCACATATCCAATAAGATTTTAGTATCCAGAATATACAAAATGATCCTAAAACTCAAAAACAAACAAACAAACAACAACCCTTTTTAAAATGGAAAAAAGATGTGGATAGACAGTTAACCAAAGAGGAAATACAAATGGATAAAAAGTGTAAAGTGGGTAAATAGCCAGGAACTGTGTGGAATGGACACCACAGCAAAATCTGAGTTTGAACATGCATAATACCATAGTCACGAATGTGTTGAGCAGCTGAGATCAGTGAAATCTGAAAGTTCTTGTGGCCAGAGGGCCCATGCCTTTCCATGCCAGGTGCAACAGTTTCACAGCTAGTTTCCCAAGGGAATAGGGGCTATCAGTGCTGGGAACCAGGAGGGAGAACAGTGGCTGCAGAACTGATTAACACACTCAGACTGTTAAACAAAATCTTGAACCATAGATAAACTGGAACAAGACACTGGAAAATATGGGAGCAGAGCCTGGTGGAGAGGAGACAGGGCTAGCAAAAACAGAAAAAGAAAAACAAAAACAAAAACAGAGACTTTTATAATTAGGGTGAATATAACACAGAGAAAGTCTGGGCTCAAACAGAATCAGACACATATGCAAACCCAGGGCCAGGGCCCTTCTCTACAAAGCTGGTTTTTCTGGTTTCTTGTTTGCTCTTCTATTGCTCTCCAACTCCTTGTCTTTTTGCATTACAATAGCTCATCAGAACTGCAAGGACAGAATTAAAGGGCTTTTCTTTAAATAGTCTATTCTGGGCCTCTCTTTTCCTTTTCTCTTTTTTATTTAACTTTCTCTCTTTTTTAAAAATAATTATTTTAATTAACACATTACAGAAATACTCAAACACTTGCAATTTGTGCCCCAGCAAGAGCAGAGCTAAGATAGCTCTGAAAGACAAAACAAATCTTGTAGGGGAGGCAATTTGCTAAAGGTCATAAATTCTTCAAGAAAAGGGGGCATGGACTAGCATGAGTGGCATCCCTACTTCAGGGAATTCAGACCCCAGAACCTGGAATTCATCAACCACTTCAGTCAGCCATGCTCTCAACAGGGTCAGGGTCACTGGGAGATCTAAAGTCTCCATACCTCCTTACACTGGTGGGGAGCTCATTCTAGCAAGCACCACCTGCTAGACAGTATAGGAAAAGTACAGATTCTAAAGGCCTCACATGAGGCTCTCATTCTCAAGGAAATCCCATACCCTTCTCCTGAGACCTGGGACTCTATGGACTGGGAAAACTTAATTGGGGTTGACCATATCAGAAGACCATCACACAATAAGGCTACATAGAGGCAGGGCAAGAAGCAGAAAAACAAGAGGTGAAAAACTCTGATGAACTAAATAGAACCTAAGTTAGAGGACTAGAATAAGCTGAACCGAACATCAAATTTAGAGAACACATCCAGTGAACTATGTAAAAGGCTGAAAATGAGCTCCAAAATAAACTAATCAAGAAAGTCAAATGCCTGGACAGTTTAAGGTAATAAGCCCTGCTAGGAAATATGAAAATATATACCAGCCAAAGAAACAAAATAATACTTCAACTGAGATACAGGAGTTGAGGCAACTAATGCTAAATAAATTCAATGAACGAAGGAAGAACTAATTAAAGATATTCAAAAAAATCTCGTAAATCAATTCAAAAAACAAGTTAATGAACTGAAGGCATATATAGCAAATGAGATGAAGGATATAAGGAAGACACTGGATGACTGTAAATAAGAATTCACAAACTTGAAAATAAAAATGGCAGAACTTATGAGAGTGAAGGGCATAATGGATGAGATGAAAAAGACAATGGAGCGATACCCCAGTAGATTTGAAAAGGCAGAAGAAAGGATCAGTGAATTGGAAGACAAGACATTTGAATTCATGCACACAAAATAATAAATCATTAGAAGGATGGAAAAATACTAGCAGGGTCTTAGCAAGCTGAGTGACAACATGAAGCACACAAGTATACATGTTATGGGTGTCCCAGACAAAGAAAAGATGGGGAAAATGGCAGAAAGTATAATAGAAGAAATATTCACTGAAAATATCTTAATTCTTGTGAAAGACAGAAAATTGCAGATACAGGAAATATGGAGTAACCCTAACAGAATTGATCCCAATAGACCTATGCCAAGACATTTTAATTAGATTGTCCATGTCAAAGACAAAGAGAGAACTCTGAAAGCAGCAAGAGAAAAGCAATCCTTCACATACAAGGGAAACTTGATAGGACTACGTACAGATTTCTCCACAGAAACCATGGAGACAAGAAGACAGTGGTATATATTTAGGATATTGAAAGAGGAAAAACTGCCAAGAGTTCTATATCTAGCAAACTGTCCTTCAAAAATGAGGGAGAGATTAAAGTATTTTCAGACAAACAGACACTGAGAGGATCTGTGAATAAGAGACCGGTGCTCTAAGAAAGACTAAAGGGAGTGCTATATGCTGATAGGAAAAGACAGCAGAGACAGGTATGGAGAAGATCATAGAAATGAGGATTATCAGGAAGGATAAAAAGAAAGAGAGGAAAAATGAGACATGGCATATAAAATCCAGAAGGCAAAATTGTACAAGAAAGTACTGCCTTTACATTAATAAAACTAAAAGTTAATGAATTAAACTCCCCAATAAAAAGACACAGAATGGGAGAATGAATTAAAAATAGGTCCCATCTAAATGCTGTCTCAAGAAACTCACATTAGTCACAAGAAAAAAAATAGGCTGAAAGTGAAAAGTTGGAAAGAGATACTTCATTCAAACTGTAATAAGAAAAGTGGGAGTGGCTATATTATTATCAGACAAATTTGACTTCAAAAGTAAAACAATTAAACTAGACAAAAATGACACTATATATTAATAAAAGTGTGAATTCATCAAGAAAATATAAAAATCATAAATATTTGTGCACCAAGCCAGAGTGCCCCAAAATTCATGAGGCCAACACTGAGAACACTGAAAGGAGAAGTAGATACCTCTGCAATAATAGCTGATGACTTCAATACACTGCTCTCACAATGTATAGAACATCTAGATAGAGGATCAATAAGGAAATGGAGATGTTGACTTGCATCATAAATGAACTACACTTGACAGAGAGTTATAGAAAAATGCATCTCACATCAGCAAGATGCACATTTTTCTCAAGGGCTCATGGAAAATTCTCTAAGATAGAGAACATATTGGGTCAAAAAGCAATTCTCACAAATTTTTAAATGTTGGTATTATAAAAAACACTTTCTCAAATCATAATGGAATGATGTTGTAAATAAATAACAGGCAGAAGATTGTAAAATTCAGAAATATCTGGAAACTAAACAACACACTCAGAAAACCAATGGGTAAAGGAAGAAATTAGAAAAGAAATTAGTAAATACCTCAAGGGAAATGTTAATGAAAACACAGCATATCTAAACTTATGGTATGCATCAAAGGCAGTGCTGTGAGTGAAATTTATTTACCTAAATGTTTATATTAAAGGAGAAGAGAGAGAAAATTTTGAGGAATTAACTATTCACCTGGAGTAATTAGAGAAAGAACAGCAAAGTAACCCCAAATCAAGCAGGAGGAAAGAGATAACAAATATTAGAGAAAAATAAATGATATCGAGAAAAAGTTAAACAATAGAGAGACTCAACAAAACCTGAAGATGGTTCTGTGAGAAAATCAACAAAACTGATGGATCCATAGCTAGGCTAAAAAGAATGAAAGAGAGTGGATGCAAATAAATGCAATCAGAAATGGGAAAGGAGACATATCTCCTGACCCTGCAGAAATACAGGAGACAATGACAAGATAATGTGAACAACTATATGCTAATCAACTAGACAACTTAGATGAAATGTACACCTTGTGAGAAAAGCATAAACAACCAAAATCTACTTGAGAAGAAATAAACAACCTAAACAAATGAATCACAAGAGATTGAGTTGATCATCAAAAATCTCCAAAAAAAATCCCAAGACCAGATGGTTTCACATGTGAATTCTACCAAGCATTCAAGAAAGAATTAGTACCAATCCTGCTCAAATGCCTCAAAAAATTGAAGAAGAGGGAAGTTTACCCAGCTCATTCTATGAAGCCAACATCACCCTAATACCAAAATCAGAGAAAGATTCTACAATAAAAAATGAAATTTATAGACCAATCTCTTTAATGAATATAGTTGCAAAAATCCTCAACAAAATTCTCACCAAGCAATCCTACCACTCAACAACAGAAATGCAAAGAACCCAAATTAAAAATGGGCAAAAGACATGGACAGACACTTTTCTGAAGATGGAATACAAAATGGCTCAAAAACATATGAAAAAAATGCTCATCTTCACTGGGTATTAGGGAAATGAAAATCCAAACTACAATGAGATATAATCTCACGCCTTCCAGAATGGTCATTATCAAAAAGAAAAATGGAAAATTACAAGTGCTGCAGAGGATGTGGAGAAAGGCACACTTATTAACTGTTGGTGGGGATGTAATGGTACAACCACTCTGGAAGACAGAGTAGCATTCCTCAGGAAGATAAGTATAGATTTACCATATGAACCAGCTATTCCATTACTCAGTATATACTCAGAGGAACTGCAAGTTAAGACATGAATGGGCATTTTAAAACTGTATTGCAGCAGTATTCACAATAGGCAAGAGATGGAAACACCTCAAATATCCATCAACAGATGAGTGGATAAACCAACTGTGTTGCATGAACATGATGGTTTACTACACAGCAGTAATACAAAATGAACACACAGACCATATAATAATGTGGATGAAACTTCAGGACGTTACATTGAGCATAGTTAGCCAGAAACAAAAGGACAAATATTATATGGACTCATTAACATGAAGTAAAATTAATGAGAAAATTTTGAGAGTTAAAAGCTGATAACAGAGGCTACCAGGAGATAGAAAGAAGGTAGAGATTGGGCATTTGATGCTGAAGGACTACAGAATTTTGTGCAGGATTGATGGTATAGGTCCACATATAGATAGCATAATACTGTGTGATGGTAGCACAATATTGTAACTACACTGATCAAAGATGTTCATGAGTAAAGCTGAAAGACATGGGCTGGGGGCATGAATGATACCTGAGGTAAAGATAGAAGATAAAGACTGGGACTTTCTAGCTTATCAAAAACTGGAGTGGTCAATGACTATGAATAAATGTACAAATATAAAATTGTCCTTTCATGTGGGAGAAATAATGAATGTCAGCAATGAAGTGTGTTTGAAAGGGGATGGTATTGGGTAAAAAATACAATCAAAGCAAACTGGAGTCTATAGTCAGCAGTAACATTGTGATATGCTTCCATTAAATGTAACAAAGGCAATATACAAAAGCTAAATGTGTATGAGAAGGGGCTATAAGGGAGGGTTATGAGATTCTTGATAGTGTTGTTGTCTGACTGTACTATTGTATTGTATTATATGATATTTTATTTTTCTTTTCATTGATTTTTTTATTTATTAAAAATACTGTTTTCACAATAATCAATATGTACAAGTGCTGACTTTGGTGATAAATACACAACTGATGATACTGTGAACAACTGTACACTGTGGATAGTTATATGATATGTGAATATAGCTCTATAAAATTGTATGGAAAAATATAAACAGAGATAAATGTGCTGGAGAAAACATGGGGAGAGGGATGTACATATTTACTGTTGTTTAGGAGGCAGAATGGTATAACCTTTCTGGAGGACAGTGGGGTGGTTCCACACAAAGCTATGAGTGTGGGTTCCATAAGATTCTGCAACCTCATTAGGGAGCATTTACTTAGAGGATCTGAGAGCAGGGATGTGAATGGACATTTGCACACTGGTGCTTATGGGGAGAGTACGCATGATTTGCAATGGGTGGAGGTGACCTAAGGGCACTGACTGAAGAACAGAATGGTGAACTGTTTTGTGTGCCTACAATGGAATACTGTGCAACTGCTAGAAGTTGTGAATCTGTGAGACATGCAAAGACGTGACTTGATCCTGTAGAGAACATTTTGAGTGAACTATGCCAGAAAAAAAGGCAAACACTACAATGCCTCACCAATATGGACTAATTACAATGTTTAAACTCAGAATTGATCTTAGAGCACAGCTTATCAGGGTAATGCTTATTGTAACAGTCCCTATATTGTAAGCTCTTATAATCTTAAGACAGCTTTCCTTGTAGCTCTCTGAGTTTCATTATGCTTACAATGGACTGCAGTAATAGGAGTATGACCCATCGTGGGCATACCTTAGCTGAAGTAACCACATCATAAATTCTTGATCACAATGGGTTCACTCTCACAGGAATTAAGTTTAAGAACATAATTTTCTGTGGTACATATAGCTCCAAACCACAACCCCTAAGAGACAGAGACTTACTATCTCTGTAATACAGATGATGAAACAAAGGCACAAAGGAGTTCAAGTAATTGACAAGGATTAAATAAGTATCATACTGGACTTTTGCATGAAACCAGAACCCATGTTGTTTTTTTGTATCACTATCTTCTGCTATCTCCACACAGAGACCAAAAGATTTCCGAAGAGCTGTTTGGACAAGGCAGACTTGAGTATGGTTGGGCAGAACATGATTATCCTTAGTCTGATAGGACTGCAAGTAGCATTCTGGTATAATCCTCATGTGACATGTTTTAGACAAGTACCAGATAACCTTACAATCATGTGCATCATCTGTGTTCCATGTATTGTAGAAGGAATGACACAATCATTAACATATGAGGCATGGCAATGAATTTATCTTGGGAGAAAATATCTAGGACATAATTAGCATGATATAGATATGATTAGTTTGATTCAGTCAAAATGGCTAATGTACATTGAGTGATGAGTTTGAGTCACATTCAATCTGAAACACTTTATAGCTATAATGCTTCAAAATATCACTAAGGTAGATGCTGTCATTTTCTGTTTTACAGATTGGGAAAATAAGGCAGAGAAACTGAAGATCTTGACCAAGGTACACAACTGGCATGGCTACATATGTTTGGCTTCAGAACTCATATTTACACACAATTCTTTACTACCAAAAATGCAATATTGCATGTCAGAAAACATTGATATTCTTCAGCTTCAATTTCCAATTCAAATTATACTTCTGTGTACAGAACAGTACATACCAAATGCATGCATGGAATTGACTGATTATCATTAATTTTTAAAAATTTTTATAAAATTTTATTTTGAAGTAAATTCAATCTTATAGGAAGAGTTGCAAAAACAGTACAAACCTCGTATAAAGAACTCCATCATACCCCGACTCCCCTCCCCTGATACCTTGATCCACCAACTTCAACATCCTGTCACAACACCATTTCTTTCTTTCCCTCCCTCTCTCCCTCCATGCCTCCCTATCTATCATCCATCATCTATTGCTCTGTCCTCTGAACATATATGAGCAAGCTGCACATACCTTTGAACAAACAATATAATTCACACATACATTTCCCATGGACAAGAATATTCTTTTATGCAGTCTCATTAAGCACAGCTAAGATGTTCAAGAAATTCAATGTTGATACAAAGCTTACATTCTATATTTCATTTTTTGTGTGTGTGTGACCCATCTGTGTCCCATTGAGCTTCCTCTCCTCCATCCTCAGATCCCATCCAGGATCATCCTTGGCATTTAATTGTCATCTATTTAGACTTTTTTTTTTAATTGTGGAAACATATATATGTATATATGTAGCCTAAATCTTCCCATTCCACCCCCTCCCTAGCATTCCATTAGTGGGATTGATCACATTTAGAATGTTGCAATGCTATCACCTTCCCACCATCCATTTCTGGAAGTTTCCCTTCACCCCAAACAGAAACCCTACACTCATTTCTTAACTCCCCATTGCCCCTTCCCCCACTTCTTGGAACCCCTACTCTACTTTTCATCTCTTTGGTCATATTCTCTGATACTTTCTTTGTGTTTACCATGGGGCTTAAATTTAACATCTTAAATCTGTAACAATCTTGTTTTTCTTTGATACCAACTTAACTTCAATATGACTCATAAACTATGTTCCTATACTCCATTATTCCCCCACCTTTATGTAATTCTTGTAAAAAATTACATATTTTGCATTGAGTCCAAAAACACTGATTTATCATGACAGTTTAGGTATTTTATATCCTGTAGGAAGTAAATAGTGGAGGTATAAATCAAAAATGCAGTAGTATTGGTATTTATATTTACCATGTGATCGTTATTGGAAATCTTTATTTCTTCATGTAGTTTCAGTCAATTGTTTAGTGTCTCATCCTTTCAGCCTGCTCAACTCTCTTTAGCATTTCTTATAGGGCTGATTACTGGTAATGAAGTCCCTCAGCTTTTGATTATCTGGGAATGTTTTTATTTCCCCTTCATTTTTATCCTCCAGGTGTTTGTGAATTTTCCAAGTCTCTGAAGGTTATTGACTTCTAATTGTATTCCATTGTGGTCAGAGAATGTGCTTTGAACAAATTCATTTTTTTTTAATTTATTGAGGCTTTTTTATGGCCCAGCATATGGTCTATTCTGGAGAAAGACCTGTGATCACTAGAGAAGAATGTGTGTCCCAGTGACCTGGGAAGTTATACTCTATATATGTCTGTTAAGATTTTTGATCTCTCTCTCTCCTTTCTTTGTCTGTTGGTAGGGCTCCCTTTAGTATCTGAAGTAGGGCAGGTCTTTTATTGGCAAAATCTCTCAGCATTTGCCTGTGAAAATTTTAAGCTCTCCCTCGAATTTAAAGGAGAGTTTTGCTGGATAAAGTATTCTTGTTTGGAAATTTTTCTCTCTCAGAAATTTAAATATGTCATGCCACTGCCTCTCTGGTGGGTGCTGAGTAGTCACTACTAAGTCTTCTGTTGTTTCCTTTGTATGCTGTTAATTGCTTTTCTCTTGCTGCTTTCAGAACTTGCTCCTCTTCAGTATTTGACAGTCTGGTCAGAATATCTCTTGGAGTGGGTTTATTTGGATTTATTCTATTTGGAGTTTGCTGGGTATTTATGCTTTGTGTGTTTATATTGTGTAGAAGGTTTGGGAAGTTTTCCCCAACAATTTCTTTGAATACTCTTTCTAGACCTTTACCCTTCTCTTCCCCTTCTGGGACACCAATGAGTCTCAAATTTGGATGTTTTATCTATCATATCCCTGAGATCCATTTCAATGGTTTTGATTTTTTCCCCATTCTTTCTTTTGTTCTTTCATTTTCTGTTCTGTGGTCCTCGAGGAGGCTGAGTTTTGTTCAACTTCTTCTAATCTTGTATTATGATTATCCAGAGTCTTTTTAATTTGGCCTACAGTTTTTTTTAATTTCCGTAAGATCTTATATTTTTTTTTACTCTTGCAATTTCTTCTTTATGCTCTTCTAGGGTCTTCATGTCTTTTATATCCTGTGCCATGCTCTTGTTCATGTCCTTTATATCCTGAGCCATGCTCTTGTTGCCTGTCTGTAATTTTTTGATTAATTGTGCCAAATACTGCATGTCTTATGATCTTTTGATTTGGGTGTTTTGGTTTGGGTTCTCCATATCATCTCTTTTTATCATATGCTTTAAGATTTTCTGTTGTTTTTGGCTTCTTGGCATTTGCTTTACTTGATCCCTAATTTGACAGAACTGCAGCTTGGTGGCATACACTTTCTCTTATTAACCAGCAGATGGCGTCTGTGAGTCACCTATTTCCCTAAAGTCAGTTCTCCCCACTTTGTCTTTGTGATGTGTGGGGGCCTGATTCTTGTGGGTTCCAATTGGTGCACCAAGTTTGAGTGTGTTTCTGGAGCTGTCCACCCTGAATGTGGGGTGTGTGTCTGGGTGGTTAGGCAGGCAGGGCAGATTTAATAATCAAACCTCCCAGGTGTTCCCAGAGATTTAAGGCTTTTCTCTGCTGTGGACTCACAAATCCTTGGTATTGGCATAGGTTCCCTGGGATTTCTGAGTGGTTCCCCCTTCCCAGCTTTGCTCTTCCAGGTCCTCTGCTAAGGTAGGGCCATGCCACATCACTAGTGCATGCCAGCCTGCCAGGAAAGCCCTTTGTTGCTGAGCCATGCAGGGGTGATTGCAGCCTGCTTCAAAGATGGTTGAATGGCAAGTGTTAACTTCCCCCTTTTCACACAGCTCCAGCCTCCCAGCTCTGGGACAGTCAGCCATGGGGGTATTAAAGGCCACTGTCCATGGCTGATATTGTTGGCTGTGTGTAGTGCTGTGAGAAAGATTCCCCATCACACTGGGTTTCTTGGCATGGCCCTGGGGTGTGGGTCTGACCCCAGGCAGGAGCATCCCCAGTCCACTGGGGAAATGGCTGCAAGGAATGCAGTTTTTTCCTCCTTTTGGCTCCCCTCTGTTCCTCTGGTCTCAAGACAATCAGCAGTGGGTGTGGGAAGAGGTATCCTCCATGCCTCCAGCCTGCTCCCATTGTGCTTCACTCTGTGCCATTCCCTGTCATATCTACAGCTGCTCCCAGGCTTTTTTTTAAAGAACTAGGCCATCTCCAAACACCAGCCCACACTGCAGTGAGGCTGCAGGACTTCCAGCTGACTCGCTCACTTGTTTCAGAATGCAAGCTCCTGGTTTCAACAAATGCACATTCCCTGTGGATTTAGCAGAGCTTGTCTGGCTGGTGCATCACTGGCAGTGGTGTTCTGGGTCACTTTCTGGTTTTTATCTAGTATTTTTCATGGAGGGTTTTTTTTGCCCTGTCTCACCTAGCCACAATCTTATGTTCCTCTATCATTCATTTTTATTCTTCAGAGCCTATACCACGCTTGTCACAGGGTAGGCATGAAAACAAAAAAAATCTCTGTTCATATTAAATGAACCTTTCTCAGTACTAAAGAACATAGTGTAAGTAATATGACTTTCATGCACTGGGTGCTGCTTGCCTTCCACTGATGATCCAAAAGACTAAAGTTAAGATAGAATAGTGTGAATATGTCTGTGGAGTGGCACTTTATGAGTCTCTTATTTTCCTTTTATAAGATGCACACTATTCATTATCAAAAATTGCAGATATTTTCAAATAATGAAAAATTCAAAAGAGGTATAAAGTGAAGAGGAAGATAAACCTTTCTGAAAGGACTGAGATGCATTTTAGGATTTTGCATTTACAATTTCAAGTCATTCCATTCTCAGGTTCTCTTAGACAAGAAAAAGTGTATGTCTTTCTGTCATAAATTTAATAAAAGCCATTACACCATTCTTGTAATTATTGTTCATCAATAAACCTATTCCATTTGTAATCCAATTCTGATTAAAGTAACATGACAATTTTATAAAGTGCAAAACATTGTTTGATGTGATACATGGCATGGGTATTATTTCCCCCATTTCCAGGTAAGGATCACCAGCACAGAGAGTTTGAAAGATTTACATACAGTTAATATTGGTTTATGAAAAATCCACATCTTGGTCTACATATGACTTCTACTTTAACATTCATCAGCCACAGCCTGTAAAGTGGGTGTCTATAGAAACAGATGAATAGCACTGCAAACAATGAGGAAAGAGTTCTAAGAAGAATTGGTTTTGCCACAATTGAGCAATATTGCTGAAGATATTGCTGTATATGGTTCTCAATTATGAACACATTACTTGTGAATTGGTTGAATCTAAATTAGAGACAGGACACTGGATTCACTTATTCCAACTCTCTCATATTCCAACTCTCTCATCTTTTCCATAAGTTGCCTCAGCTACAAGAAATGATACAATCTAATATTTGTCTCAAAATTGCTCCTCTTGGACATCTCAGAGTATTCAGGGGTACAGCTGTCCTGTCTGTGCTTTTCCTACCCATATACCTGGCCAATGTTATAGGGAACCTGCTCATCATCATGACCATCATCCCTGAATCTCACCTCCACACCCCTTTGTACAACATCCTTTCCAACTTTCCTTGGCTGGCATTGACTTCATTGCTACCCTGATACCAAAGTTTATTGTGGACATCCAAATGCACAAGAGAATCATCTTCTATGATCCAGACTGCCTGACTCAGATGTCTTTTATAGTTCCTTCTTGATGTTTTAACAGTGGGCTTCTGCATATGACCTGGAATGGTGGGGTAATACCTCCATTGAAACATTCAATCAAATGGTTTCACCACAATTGGGCATGTCACAATTCCATGGAACAACCTAATCCAAAGATCCCACAAGATTGGATTAAGAGTACATGGGACTTTTGGGGACATAACATATCCAAACTGGTACATTCTACACTCTGGACCCCAAAAAGACATGGTCTTTCAAAATACAATAACACATTAATTCTATGACAATACCACAAAAGCTTCAATCATTTTTAGTAATCATATATAAGTACAATCTAATCAAAATCAGTTACAGATAAGTTCTATCCTAAGTCAAAATTCCCCTCTCGCTGTGGAACATTGAGACTTAGAACAAGTTAACTGCTGCCAATATAAAAAGGGGGGGTCAGTCATAGGAAAAAAGTTCTCATTGCCACAGGGAGAAATTGAAAGGAAAACAGGAATCACTGGACCTAAACAGTTCCTAAAACCCATAGGACATACTTCATTAGATTTCAAAGTCTGAGAGTCACTTATAGAATAACATTTTATCCTCAGTGCTTGAAAGAGAAGCAGTCCCACATTTTCCAAAGGTTTATGCAGTGACCCTTTTCTCTCCAAAACCTGGGGTGAGTGCTTCAACATATCCATGCATTGAGGAAACCACATTCTTGGTCCCACCCTCCTCATTCATTGAGCTGCCACCTGGAATCTGCATCCCTGGGGCAAAGTCTCTCCCCTCTCCAAACAGTGGGGTGGTGTCCAGGCTCTCCCCAATCCACTGTGAATGTTCTTCACCCTCTCTGAGACCTGGGGTAGCAGCACTCTTCTTAAGCATGGAGGCACAGTGCCTGCCCTCTTTCTACAAGGCAAAGGCAAACTTTCTATGTACATGGGCTGCTCCACTCTCCTTGCCTGCAATTTCTTGTCTTCAGACCTTGGCATCCATGATTATCTGTGAATACCATGCCTTCTCTGAAGAAATTTTTCCTTCTATCTCCGCCTTTTCCTTTCACTTCAGTCCAGGCTAGCAGTGGTTCCATCTATACAGGTCTTGCAAAATAATTGTTGGCTTGGCATGCAGCATACAGGTGTCAAAACCATCAGACAATAAGTCTTTTGACATCCTTTCTGGATAATTCCTTCTCCAATCCTGGCTTGTTCTGAAAAGGTTTGCTGGTTCCAAGTTGCATTAAATCCTCACATGGGGCAGTAGCCTGTGGTGTTTCACTTTCTGGAAGCACAGAGTTTTCCATATCATCAATTTCTGGTTTCTTTGTCTCCAAGAATTCAGTTCTCATCTTATCTATTTCCTCTCACATTTTACTATAAGGTGCATGGGGAAGCCAGCCTGAATTTTCACAGTTAGTTTGGAGATCTCTTCAGCTTAGTATTCCAGTTTGTTACTTTCAAATTCTGCCTTCCATCTGACACCAGAATTCAATTTTGCCAAATGCTCTGCTACTTTAAAACACGGATCACCTGCCTTCCAGTTGGCAATGACACATTCAACATTTCTGTCTAAGACCTTGTTGGGAGTATCTTTAGAATCCATATTTCTGCCAACAGTTTCTTCAAAGGAATCTAGGACTTTTCTTTCAAACTCCTCATAATTCATCCAGTATATTCCCCTTATCCACTTATAAAGTCATTCCAATATGTTTGGTATTTGCAAATCACAGTAACAGCAACACACTTCTCTGTTACCAAAATCTTTTCCAGTTTGCTACAGCTGCCATTATGCAAAATACCATAAATGGATTGGCTTTTATAAAAGGGGTTTATTTGGTTACAAATATATAGCCCTAATATCATAGAAGTGTCCAATATAAGGCATCAACAAGAGGATACCTTCACTGAAGAACAACCCACGGTGTCCAGAACAACTCTGCTTGAAAGTCATGTGGCTGGTTTCTGCTTGTCCTTTTCTCCTGTGTTGGGTTTCAGCTCCTCTCCCTCAGCTTCAGTGCATCCTTGCTTCTTTCTTCAAGGGCATTTCTATCTAAGCATCTGGGGTCCTCTCTTAGCTTCTCTGGGGAGAACTCTTGGCTTCATCTCTTAGCTTAGTATCTCCAAACACCATGATGTCTGCATCTCCAAGCATCTCTGTTATCTCCCTCCCATCTCTTGAAGATTCTACTGATCCAATTAAGACCTACCCTGGCTGGGCATGGTCAAATCTCCATGGAAACATTCCATCCAAAGGGTTCACCCACAGTTGGATGTCTCACATCACCATGGAACAATCTAATCCAAAGATCCCACAAGATTGAATTAAAAGAACATGGGTTTTGTGGGGCATAACATATCCAAACTGGCACATATACCTTATAGTGCACTCATTTAAAGTGTAAAATTCAAGGGTTTCTAACATATTCAGGAACTGGGAAGCCATTACAACAATCAGTTCTAGAAAATTTTTATCAGCCCCCAAAAAACTCCATAATGATTAGCATTCAATCTCCATTCCCCAGCAACCTACTGCTTCCCCAACCCCAGAATAAATAACCAGTGATCTACTTTAAATCTTTAAGGTTTGCCTATTCTGGAAATTTCTTCAAATGTGGTCATACAATATATAGCCTTTTGTTACTGGCTTCTTTCACTTTTTAAAAATATTTTCTGATGCCATCCATTTTGCACATTTATCAGTATTCCTTTATTTATATTGCCAAATAATACTCCATTATGTAGACATATGACATTTTATTTATCTGTTCATCTGATAATTGACATCTAGGTTGTTTCTACCTTTTGGCTGTTATGAGAAATGCTGACACAATAATTTTCATTCAGGTTTTTGCCTGGATGTATGTTATCATTTCTTTTGGTTAATTATATAAGAGTAGAACTGCTTGGTCATATGGTAACTTAGTGTTTAATGTTTTGAGGCATTGCCAGACCGATTTACAAAACAACTGCACCATTTTACAAACCCGTGATAATTTTATGAGGATTTCAGTACCTCCATATCATTGCCACTCTTGGTATTTTCACTTTCTTGAAAAACTTATTGTAGTAATATATACACAACTTAAAATACAGTATTTTAATTACTTTAAAGTGTTCAATTCAATAGCATTAATTGAATTTTCAAAATTGTGCAATGATCACAAATATTCATCTTTTTCATCACCTCAAACAGAAATTCCACACACAAAAAGCCATAACTCTCTCTTCCCTTCAACCATCATAGTCTAAAATCTGTCTTTTTCTGTGAAATTTGCTTCATCTAGTTAATTCATACAAATGAGTTTATACAATATTTGTCTTTCTGTGCCTATCTTATTTCACTCAACATGCTGTCCTAAATGTTCATCCATGTTGTAGCATCCATCAAAACTTAATTTCTTTTTATGGCTGAATAATATTCTATTGTGTGTACATAAAAAGTTTTGTTTATGCATTCATCTGTTAATGATTTCCACATTTGGCTATTGTGAATAATGCTGCTCTAAACATTGGTGTACAAATATATGTTCAAGTCCTGTCTTTTCGTTCTTTCAGGTATATACCAAGATATGGGTCATATGGTAATTCTATTTTTAATTTTCTGAGGAACAGTAACTGATTTCCACAGTGGCTGTACCATTTTACAATGCTACTAGCAATATATAAATATTTTCTCTACTGCCTCACCAAAATTATTATTTTTATTTCTATTTATTTTTAATAAAGATCACCCTAATGTCTATGGAGTGGTATCTCATTGTTCTTTTGATTTGCATTTCCTTGATGAACAATGAGGTTAAACATATTTTCATATGCTTATTGTCCATTTGTATATCTTCTTTGTACAAATGTTTCTTCAAATTCATGGCTAATTTTATAAGTGAGTTGTTTTTCTTTTGGTTTTTAATTGTAGCAGCATTTTACATAACCTGGATATTTAACCCTTACTAGCTAAAAAGGTTAGCAAATATTTTCTCCTATTCTTCAGGTTGTCTTTTCACTTTCTTGATAGTGGACTATGATGTTAAAAATTTTTAATTTTTATTAAGTCCATTTTGTCTAGCTTTAGTTTTGTTGCTTATAATATTGATGGCATATCTAAGGAATTAGTGCCAAACCCAATGTTATGAAGGTCTTCTCATATTTTTACTAAGACTTTGAAGTTTTTGACCCTTATGTGCAGGCTGTCAATGGCTTTAGAATTAGTTTTTGTATATGGTGTGAAGTAGGTTTCAAGTACATTCATTAGCAACTGGGTATCAAGTTTTCCCTCACCAATCTCTGAAAAGACCATTATTTCCCCAATTATTGTACTTGGCACCCTTGCCAGAAATGAGTTGGTCATAGATAAATGAGATCATATCTGAACCCTCAATTCTATTACTTTCATCTAAATGTATATCTCTGCCAGTATCACATTGTTTTGATTACTGTGGCTTTGCAGTAATTAATTAAAATTATTTTTTTTAAGTCAGGAAATGTGAGACCTCAATGATTTTTCTCCTTTTACAATACCAGTTTGGCTATTTGGTGTCAAATAAATATTTGGCTTGTCACTACATATGAATTTAAGGATCAGCTTTTCCATTTCTGCCAAAAATGATTGAAGGAATTTGGTAGTTATTGCATTGAATCTGTAAATCACTCTGGGTATTATTGACATTTTGATTAAGTCTTTCTATTCATGACCATGAGATGTCCAGTCATTAATGTATGTCTTCTTAATTTCCTTAAGCTGTGTTTGGTGGTTTGCAGTGTACAAGTCCTTCACCCACTTGGTTAAGTGTATTCCTAGGTGTTTTATTCTTTTAGAAGCTATTGTAAGAATTGAATTCTTGTTGTTGTTGCTTATTTCCAATACAGAAATTTTGCTGCTGCATAGAAACATAACTTATTTTTGCATGTCAATCTTGTAGCCTGCAACTTTCCTGAAATTGTTCATTGGTTCTATTGTTTTATTGTGAATTCCTTGAGAGTTTCCATATAAAAGATCATGATAACTTTCAATAGAGATAGTTTTACTTCTTTCCAATTCAGGAGTCTTTCATTCCTTTTTTTCCCCCTAATTGCTCTGTCAAATACTTCCAGCACAGTGTTGAATAATAGTGGTGTAAGCAAGAATCCTTGCCCGTTTCCTGACCTCAATGAGAAGTCTTACATTCTTTAATCACTGAGTATATTATTAGTGGTGGGTTTTTAATATATGTTACTTACCATGTTGAGGACATTTCCTTCTATTCATACTTTTCTGAGTGTTTTTATCTTGAAAGGATGTTGGATTTTGGGGGGAATTTTTGCTTTTTTTCCTTCATTCTGCTAGTGTGTTGTATATACACTGTTTTGTTTTCTTATAGGTAACCACCCTTGCATTCCTGGGACAAATACCATTTGGTCCTGTTGTGTAATTATGTTAATATATAGTTGGATTTAATTTGTTAGTTCTTATTGAAGATTTAACATCTATACTCAATGGGATTGGGGCTATAGGTTTCTTTTATTCTGATGCCTTTATATGGCTTTAGTATCTATACATGTACTAAATATATATACTATTATATATATTAAGCATATATATATAGTCAACTCATGAATGAGTTAGGAAGAGTTCCTTTATTTTCAATGTTTTTGGATAAGTTTGAAAAATCAAACTTTTTGATCTTTTTGAGAAAGATCAATTTTTTAGAATGATTGGTGTTCATTTTTCTTTTAAGTAGTGGTTGAATTCTCCTGTGAAGCTGCCTGGTCATGGACTTTTCTTTTATGGGAGATTTTTAATTACTTATTCCATCTCTATATTTCTAATTTGTCTGTTGAGATCTTCAATCTGTACATAATTCAGATTAGATAGGCTTTTTGTTTCTAATAATTTGTTCTTCTACTCTAAATGACATAACTTTTGGCACACAATTTTTAATAACACTCTCTTATGGTCCTTTTATTTTCTGCATGATTAGTGGTAATGTGCCTCCTTCATTTTGGATTTTAGGTATGTGTGTCATTCTTTTTTTTTTTTCCTTTTTCTGTTTAGTTAAAGGTCTGTAAATTGTTTGGATATTCTCAAAGAACAAATTGTTGGTTTCATTAGTTCACTCAATTGGTTTTATATCCTCTAATTTATTTACCTCCACTTACAATTTTTTGTTTATTTATATTAATTTTAAATTTATTTTTCTATTCTTTTTCTAGATTCTCCAGATGTGAAGTTAGGTTACTGATTCCAGAACATTTTTCTTTTTAGAATATTTGTTTTCTCTGTGAACTACCTTTCCTGAGTCCTCATAGGCTTTGATATGTTGTGTTTGTGTTGTCATTCATCTCAGGATATTTTCTCCTTTTTCTTGGTAATTCTTATTTTACCCAGTGATTGTTTGATATGTGTTGTTTAATATCCAGGTATTTGTCAATTTTCCAATTTTCCTTTTGTCATTGTTTTCTAGCTTCATTCCATTAAGATCAAAGTAGACACTTTGTATAATTCCATTCTTTTTTAATTCATTGAGACATACTTTCTGACCTAACATGTGGTCTATTACAGAGAATGTTCCTTGTGCACTTGAGAAGAATGTTTATTCTGCAGTTGTTGGAGGGACGGTTCTTAAATGTTTATTAGGTCTAGTTCATTATAACATTATCTGAGTCCTCTGTTTCCTTATTGTCTTCTGTCTAGATGTTCTTTCCATTTTTGAAAGTGCTGTATTGCAGTCTGCTTCTAATTTTGTACAAGGATCCATTACTCCTTTCTGTTTTGTCAATATTTGATTCAGGAATTTTGAAGCTCTGTGTGATAAAAGGACATATATGTTTGTAACTTTTATATCTTCTTAGTATATCTTCTATGGTGCCATTCATTCTCTCTGGTAGCAGCTTTTGTCTTAGGGTTTATTTTTTCTGATATTACTGTAGCCACTCCTGTTTTCTTCTGATTACAGTTTGCATTGAATATTTGTTCCATTATTTTACTTTCAAATTAATGTGGTTGTGTCTAAGACATGCCTTTTGTAAAAGATGAGTAGTTGGAAATTTTTTATGTACTGTAACCTTTGTTTTTTGATTGGAAAGTTCAATCCATTTTCATTCAGAGTAATCACTGGTAATGCAGTTTGCCTTAGTCATTTTCCCATTGTTTTCTTTTTGGGAAACCTTTCTTGTTCTACCGTTCCTTCAATGGAATCTTCTTTTGAGTATGGTTCTTTTCTTTTTGGTTTCCATGGGGTTTGTATGTAACATCTTAAAATATATAACAACTAATTTGTAAAGATACCATCTTAACTTTATTGCACATACAGCATCTTTTCCTATCTCATTTCCTCCTCTTTGTGCTGCTTATGTCATATGTTACCTCTTTATATCTTGCATTTTCAGGTCCTTCTTAGCCAGTGCCTTGCACTGGTTGTGAGCAGTAACTCTCACATATGATAAATGTGTGCAGATATTTCCATTCCTGGTAATAATATACACTCCACAACTTCTCATTCTGGGGCCCTGGTCATTGTTCTGTTTTTATTACATTTTTCCCTGCTGGCAATTCTGATCAGTTTAACTCCACTTCTGTATTTTGGTCTGTCTTTTCACTGCAGTTTTCATCATTGCATCTGTTCTGTCATTCATGGGTAAACTCTCATTTCTGAGTCACATTTTCACCCCTCAATAAATTTCAGATTAAGGAGCACAGACCTGCTCTCTGATTCTGTTACATAGAGTCAATTATGGTTGATGTACAAAGATAACAAATGTTTCCTTTAAGTGCACCAGTAATCAGAACCGTGGGGTCCATATTGGAAATGTGCATGACCCATCTTGCCACCATTGTGGGGGTTTTGGATCTCAGATAACCACACCTGAGCCCACATGGTATTCTCACATGTCACTGTCAATTGGTCAGTTCCCAGGGACAAATATTTGAATGCATTTGGGACACAAAGCCACTGCCATGAATGACAAATGCTGCTGAATGGGTCAAGCTTGAGAGAGGAAAAAGACCTCTATTTTTTCTCTTCATTTTCCTAGCAGTTTTAGATTATTTTATTCTCATTCAATTGTTCCTTGGATTGTTTTCTATTCTCTACCATGTTGAGAAATTTGGTTCTACTCTTTTGTTCCTTATTACTAAGTGGGTATTTACAACAGTACCTCTTACTCCACTATCTTGATGAAATTACTCTCCTTCCATGTTCTGTCTTTTATAGAGCAGTTTTATCAATTTACATTAAAAAAATAGCTGATATGTAAATTACTGTTAGGGTAGGTCTTACTCCTGCATTTTTTTTTCTTTTTTGATATGTGTTAAAGCTTTTCACCCTAATTTCCTCCATTACTACATATTTTTAAATGAAATTATCTTTCATAGTATATAAGCTGAATCCAATCTGATGTCCTTCATTTTCTTGTTACTGTGGGACTTACAACTACTGTACTAAACCTAAAACAGTCTGATTTGATACTAACAACAACTTAACTTCAATAGCATACTGAAACTATGTCCCTATTCTCCTCACCTCCCCCTAAGATGTTCTTGTAAATAAAATTACAATGTGTAGGTATATATGCAAATTTTTTACTTCCAATCTTAGGCTTCCAATTATTATTATGCATTTTAATTTAACTCATGTTAGATATAAGTATCAGAATAAAACTTAAAATACAACGATATTGGCATTTCTCTTTACCCATGGTGGCATTAAGTTTACTGGAGAATTTTATTTATTCACATGGCTTGAAGTTACTCTTTACTGTCTATTTCTTTTTGTCTTATGGATACCTTTAGGATATCTTTTAGTGTTTGTTTACTCATAACAAACTCCATAACCTTAATTTATCTGTGGATCTCTTGATTTATCCTTCATATCTGAAAAACATTTTGTCATATATAAAGTTCTTGGGTGACAGATATTTTTCCTTCATCAATTTTAATATGTCATCCTACATTCTTCTTACCTCCAGGGGTTTTGATGAGAAATTGACTGTTAATCATATTGAGCATCTTTTGAATATGAGTTGCCTCTTTCTTGCTGTTTTCATAATTATCTATTTCTCTTTCACTTGCATACTGTGAGTATAAAGTTTATCCAAGGAGAGATCTTTGATTTCCTTCTATTTGGAATTCATTATTTCTTTTTATATGTATACTCATGTGGTTAATCAACTTTGGATAAATTTCCACCATTTTTTTCCTTCAAATATTCTTTCTTCCTTTTCTCTTTCTTTTCTCCTTCTGGGACATCCATATTTCTTATATTTATCCTCTTGATAGAGTCTGTGATCTCTGTTCACATTTTTTATCTTTCTCCTTCTAAGATGAAAATTTTGATCTCCCTATATTCAAGATTATTGATTTTCTTCTGTTTATTCAAATATCCTTTTGTGCCCCTTCAGTGAACAATTGATTTCAGTTATTGTAATTTTCAGCATTAAAATTACTCTTTGTTTCCTTTTCATAAGTTTGTCTGTATTGTTTTATCCTTTTGTTATATAATTTTCTCATGTTCTCTACTTTTTTATCCAAATTTTCCTTTAGATTATTGAACATATTTGGGGTAGTTGAGTTAACATTTTTCTCCTTGCAATTTTACTGAGATAGAGTCACATACTGTACAATCATCCAAAGTGTACAATCAATTTTCACATTATCATCATACAGTTTTACATTCATCACCACAATTTTTGAACATTTTCATTACTCCAAAAAACTAATACAAATTAAAAGAAGAATAAATTAAAGGTAAAATCAACCAAAACTTCCCATCACCCATGCCCCTATTATTCATGTACATTTTTGTTACCATTTTTCTACTCATCTGTCCATACACAGGGAAAAGGGATTAGGGGCCACAAGGTTTTCACAATCACAAAGTCATACCATATACGCTATACAGCTATACACTCATCTTCAAGAATCAAGGTTACTGGGTTGCAGTTCAATAGTCTCAAGTGTTTTCTTCTAGATATTCTAATACACTAAAAACTAAAAAAGGTTACCTATATCCTGCATAAGCACATCCTCCAGAATGGCCTCTTGACTCCATTTGAAATCTCTCAGCCCCTGAAACTTTACTCTGTTTAATTTTTCCCCCTTTTATTCAAGAAGGCTTAATCAATCCCAGGATGCCAAGTCCAGATTCTTCCCTGGGAGTCATGTCCACATTGCCAGGGACTGTGACTCACCATTTTGAATAGTAATTTCAATATCTGTATTTCCTTAGGATGTTTGCTTTAAGTTATTTTTCTTCCTTCAATGGGCAATCTTTTTGTTTCTTTGAATACTTGTGAGTTTTTAAAATAAATTTGGATATTTTAATATTTTAATTGTTTACACTGGAATCAGACACTTCTGCAGTATTTGTCTTTTTCATTTGTCTGATTCTTTGTTTTTAAGGTTGTAGGCTGTAAATGCCTGTGAGTTTCATGATATTTTCAACTATTTTTAGACTATATTCCTTGATGTAAGTGGTCACTGAGGGCTCTGCCTCTTTAAACATGTATTCAGCTAATATTGTTGCAAAGACTTCATTGAATGCTACTAGCTAACTTAAACAAATGATATACAAAAAATGCATTCCTGCCATCCCCTTTCCTTTGCAGATTAAATATTTGCTGGACCTCTCCAGCAGTGAATAGCCAGTTATGCATTGTGCCTAGAAAATTGTTAGAGTTAAAAATTTGGAATTTTGTCAGACATTTTCTGAGCATGTATCTTATAGTGGCATGTGTCTGGCTTTCTGAATCCCCAATATAGAAAAATGCTCTGAAAGCCTATCATTGTCAAAGAAAAGAAAGCCAATTTCCATGTTGTGCAGCCCACTTAATGGGCTATGTGACAAGGAATTGATAGAAGCCTCTAGCCAAGAATGCATTACAGCTGAATCCTGCCGATGGCCATGGGGTGAGTTTTTAAATTATCTTATCCTAGTTAAGGAGTCCTAGCTAACTTCTTTACAAAAACATCCTGGGAGGTAACTTGTCTTTCTGACACATGAAATTCCTAAATAACTATGTGAAATCATTAACTTTTAATATACCAATAAAATTAAATTAGATAATAAATGTTAGAACTGAGACTCTCATTATAATTACAAAAAAGCTTATATCTCCAATGGATAAAACCCCAAACCACAAGTAAAGTTTATAGGAAGGAAAATAATAAAATGTCCTAGGAGGAAAATAATTAAGGAAATGGAAATAATATCAGATTCTTGACTTCAAAATTCTAATTGTCCTTAAATTAATTGTTCAATCCAATGCATTTGCCAATATTGATTTCAATTGAAAAAATTCATTTGACTGTTATTTTAAGATTATCAAAACTTGAAAGTTAGGATCAGTGAAAGGGCACTGATCATTCCAAGCACATTGATTTTGTATCTGTGGAATTAATATTAACAAGTCCACAGAGATTGGGATAGCTTTGGAGATTTGGGCTAATTATTAACTTTGAGAATTGAGCTTTCAGTATCATAAAACTCTAAATAAAAAAGCATGTGCATCAAGCCACTGGAGATAGTTTGACATGGTCAAGCTGAATCTGAACTTGTGTCTCCTCCTTGCAGAGTCATCATTTGCATCAGTAGGCTCATGTCAGCCTCTGTCTTCCTGCCAATCCTGTGAACAAAGCCTCTGCCTTCATCACTCACCACATGGAGAAAGGGCAATGAGCCTGAGCTCCTCAGTAATGATCCAACAGGGTCAGAGGACAGCACAGTGAGTGGCATTGGAGACAATTAATGGAAGAGGGACAGAGGGGGGCATTTTAACTTTATCAAGACAGGCAGGATAGTTGGTATAGCCAGATGGGAAGGCACAAAAATTCAAAGTTTAATACATAAGGCTTATGAAAATTTTTCTTGCTTTTGATGGGGTTCAGAGAATTCTCATTCAGAGACCTACATTTCTCTTACCCTGCTTTTAGCTCCTGTGGGCATTTCACTGACAAGAACAAGAAATGGATTGATCAAAATCATCCTCTAGACACTCCAAAATGATCATAAAATTGATTAGCATGAGGAGGAAGTAGGAGAAGCTGCTAGTAACAATTATTTCATAAATCATTACCGAGAGCTTCTTAAGTGACCCACTCTGAGCTAAGTGCTTTACATATCTCGTTTCATTTCATATATGTAGCTCATTCCCAAGATATAGATGTACACATTATTGTTATCTTAAAGAAGATTAATAGCACCTATTCTTTACGTGGTTTTTTGAAGTCTGGGATAGAAAGGAGTGAAGTCAAGTTTTTACTGTGTAGTCTGATTCCAGACACAGAGCTCTGGGCTGAATTCCTCCTTGACAACCCAAACTCCCATTTCATTTTCCTTGTTATTCCAGGCAAAGAACACTTCTCACCATGTTATTTCCTTTGGGAACCCCTGGTACATCAACTAGAGGAGAGAGAGATGAATAATGTCATGGATCAGATGTAATTTTGACATGACAATTTAGATCAAATACTTCTCTTGCTCCTGCCACTGGATTTTGCCTCAGCTATCCACTTCCTCCTCTATTCTTATAATTTCTCCCTCCCCAATCTTAAATTTTGGCATGATATCAATATCTCAAGTAACATTCCTAATCAGAAAAGAAGAAAATACTAAGAGATATACCTTAGAAGTGCCATTGGACAAAACATAAGGATCTCAATTTTATACTTTCTGAAATATAGGAAACATCAGTGAAGGCATTTAATAGATTATTCTCAGAGACTTACAATTTAATCTCTCATCCTATCTTGTCCACTGATTATAAATGTGAAACAATGCAAGTTATTCATATCTCCAAGCCTCAGTCATATGAGTTGATTACATGATAAAACTGCACAGAAAAAAAGATTAAACAGAATATGGCACTACATCTGTGATTCAATATGCAATGGATTTGTATAGTAAGGGTAAAATATATTTTAGATATTATTAATATTGGTAACACTAAGCTTCATGCCATTTGAGTAAAATATTCTAAACTCTGAAGATTTGGTTTTCTCTGGATTCCTGATGATCCTCTTATTTTTTTTCTAAGTAGGAACTGAATTCTAGGAGGGAGCCAACTGATTTCCATTTATATTTTTTCCCCAGGGCCCTTTAGTGTGTGATTACTAGGTATGAAACAGAAATAAACAAAAAATATGATAAATATTGAATAGATCCTTGCTTGTTTCACAGAAAGAATGTTGTTAATATGGTCTCCATACACTGAGTAATTTCCTACCTATCTTTCCACACCATTCAGAAATGCCCCATATGACTAAAGACAAGATGAAATAGTTCTTGGTTGTTTCTATCTCATGGACCTCCCCTGGTCCTAAATTCCTCATATGTAGGATGAGGTTTGTTTTATTTAGAAAACAAAGCTTCACAAGTATTTGAGATTAGAAACCCTTAAGCACATTTATCAAGTCACTACAATTTGGATATAAAAAAGAGAAAGCTACACAAATTCAGTAATTTCTATCAGATTTTGTAGCATTGATACCAATAGCAATGCATAAAATGAAGAAAGAATGAGAAAAGAGTGCTGATTAGGTAGATAGGCAGGCAGACATATAGATAGATATCTTTATTAGAGAAGTTGGATTCCCATATACACACTATCACTTGCAACTTGCATTGGTGTGGAATACATGATACAATTGACTGCACAGTTTTATCATTGTTCTATTAGCTACAGTCCACGGTTTAACTTAGGGTTCACTGTGTTTTATAGTTTCACAGATTTTAAAAAGTTGTATTGCTACCATACATACAATCTAACATTTCCCCATTTAATCAGATTAACGTATATATTTTATATTGTTCCATGCTGTTAATTACATTCACAATGTTACGCTACAATAATGACAATGGAATTTTACTTAATGTCATCTTTGGGATCACTGATGCTTTACAAATATGTGTATATAACTATATATATATATATATTTCAAAATGTGAATTCCTCCAAAGCAAATGTTTAGGATTTTTATTTGAAAAAAATGTTTAAAATACAGCTGAAATATTTTAGTGGGACTTATATCCACAAATGGTGTATGTCAGAAAACAAGGGAACAATGAAACCCCATGAGGGTAAGTAGCATAGGAAATGTTAACTATTTAAAGGAACTTTTCTTTAATTTAGAATTTAGCTATTGTCCTTGCAGCTCTTATAGAGTGTCTATAAACGTTCCAAATTAAGAGTATATCTGCTCTGTGTGTGTATAAAGTATATTTGGCTACTTCCTAGCATATTTTAATTGGAATGATAATTTTTAAAAAATTTTAAAAAATACAATTTTTATTCCATACATTGCCTTCAAAAATAGAGAGCTGATCATTTACTAGGTTCATGGAGTAACTCTTAAAGTACTTTCTCTCCTAACACTCTTCATGCCAGTGTCTCTATAGTGGGTATATACAGAAACAGGTGAATAGCACTGAAATGAATACAAAAGTGTTTGCAGAAGAATGTGTATGCCAGAACTGAGTAATATTGCAGGAGATATTAGGGTATGTATTCCTCAGTCATGTATTCCTTTAATCCAAAATAGAGAAACAGTGCTCAGTGGCTATATGCATCTTTTTCTTTAATCTCAACTCTTATCTTTTCCAGAAGGTGTCTCAGCCACATGAAATCACAGAATACTACACATGCTACAGAATTCCTCCTCCTGGGTCTCTCAGAAGATGCAGAGATGCAACCTCTCCTCTCTGGGCTGTTCCTATCCATGTACTTTGTAACTATAGTAGGGAATCTGCTCATCATTCTGGCCATCAGCTCTGACTTTCACCTCCACACTCCCATGTACTTCTTCCTGTCCATTCTTTCCTTGGATGACATATTTTTCACCTCCACCACAATCCCAAAGATGATTGTGGACATCCAAATGAACAGCAGAGTCATCTCCTATGTAGGATGCCTGACTCAGATGTCTTTTTCAGTTCTTTTTGCATGTTTGGACAGTCTGATTCTAAGTGTGATGGCCTATGACCGGTTTGTGGCTGTCTGTCACCCTCTACGCTATCCTGTTATCATGAACCCTTGCCTCTGTAGCATGCTTTTACTGTTGTCAATTTTCAGCAGCATTTTGGACTCTCAGCTGCACAGTTGGATGGTATCACAACTTACTTTCTTCACAGTTATTGAAATTCCTCATTTCTTCTGTGACCCTTCTCAACTCATCAACATTGCCTGTTTTGAAACCCCTACCAATAACATATTAATTTATTTTCTTGGTGCCATCTTTGGTGGTGTTCCACTCTCAGGGATTCTTTACTCTTATGCTCGAATTGTTTCTTCCATTCTGACAGTCCCAACATCAGGTGGGAAATATAAAGCCTTTTCAACCTGTAGTTCTCATCTTTCAGTCATTTGTTTATTTTATGGAACAGGCATTGGTGTATACTTCAGTTCAGTTTTATCACCTTCTCCCTGGGAAAGTGCATTGGCCTCTGTGACATACACCATAGTCACTCCAATGCTGAACCCCTTCATCTATGGCCTGAGAAACAAGGACATCAAGAGGGCCCTGTTGAAGATCCTCAGTAGACCAACATAATCTCCATCCTTGTCACCTTTCTTTGGTGTGTGGAAAACACATCAAAAGCACACATCTGGGTGTAGGAATACTTTCTCTCTTGATACACTGTGATTGTAGCTCACATAGCTTTCATGCTCTTGATGTTTAAAGTCTCGATATTACTCCTTTTGCCATATTTTTAATGGAATCTGGGTAGTGCTATGGAATCCTTCACAAATCATAGTCACTAAATGACTGAATTCTACTATAGCTGTGGAACTTTCATTTCATATGTGTGAC
This sequence comes from Choloepus didactylus, assembly GCF_015220235.1. NCBI lineage: Eukaryota > Metazoa > Chordata > Mammalia > Pilosa > Megalonychidae > Choloepus > Choloepus didactylus. The sequence goes on along the minus strand of NW_023637607.1, from coordinate 7,263,971 downwards.
TCTGGCATCCTGAAGTACTCACAATGCTCTTGTTTCATACTTATGATCCTCAACAATTTTACAAAGTTCATGTGTCCTTACACCAATTTTATCTTTCAGATATATTTATTATATGTGAATATGCATGTCATTAATCCTCAACTTTGGTTTCATATTGGAGTCTCCTAAGGCAAATTAAAAATACTGATCCATGTGTCTCACCACAAAAGAGTATGTTTTAATTCTACTTTGGTGTAGCCTGAGCATGAGGATTTATAAAATCCCAGGTTATGTTGTTTTTATAATAATTGTATTCTAAACACAAATAATTAATACAGAATGTAAATTATATCCATAAACCCCCTCTCACATGCATGGTTTTCCTCATAATTAATGCTTTCCATAAGTTGTGGTAACTTTATTTAAATTGATGAAGAAATATTATTATAATTACACTGTTAAGTATGCTTCAGATTTTACCTTGGGGTTTACTATGCTGCACATTTCTATAGTTTCTTAAAATATTTATTCTGGTAACTTATAAACAATGTAAGCTATCCACTTTTAACATCAATGGATTATATTAAATTAAATTATATGTAAATTATATTCCCAATATCATGCTACAATTACCAGCATCCATTACTCAAATTTTCCATCCTGGTAAACAGAAACTCTATACCAATTAAGCATTAACTCACCATTCCATACCACTATGTGAGAACACCATAATCCATATTTATGTTTCTAACACTGATTATTTCCTTATTCTAATTTCAAATCAATGGGATCATAAAATATTTGATGTTATGTGTTTGGCTTGATTCACCTAACATAGTGTCTTCAAAGTTCATCCATATTGAACCTTGTAACATGTGTAAGAATTTCAGTCACTTTTTTAGCTGAATAAAGCTGAATTTCAGCTGTATGTATGCACACTATTTTGTTTATCCAATCATCTGTTGCTTGACACTTGGGTTGCTTCCATCTTGTGAATAACACCATTATCAATATTCTTGTGGAAATATCCGAGACTTGATTGGAAATATGTTTGGCATACAATTAGAAGTGTGATTTCCATCTCGTATTATAATACTAAGCTCTGTGAGAAACCACAAAACTTCTTTCATAAGTAGTTACACAGTTTTGCATTCACACCAGCAATGAACAATGACTCCATTATGAAACCAAAGTTAAGAATTAATTACACGCATATTTACACATAATCAGCATAAGTATATCTGAAAGATAAAATTGATGTAAGGACACATGGACTCTGTAAAATTGTTAAAGATTGTAAGAATGAAACAAGACCATTTTGCTACATGCTCTCCAACACCTGTTATCTCCAATTATAATAGTAGCAATTCTAATGGCTGTGAAATGGTATATCATTTTTTGTTACTCATGTTTTTACTAATGGCTTTGCCCACCCTCTGCTTGCTATATTTTCCACATGGTCAGAAATTGGGGGAAGAAATGCATTGAGAAAAATGTAGGGCCCCAACACAGTCCATCATGGATATTTTCTTTTTCTATTTTTTTTAAATTTCTCAACTAACTGATACATTTCATTTGCAGGTGTAGGCACATTCTCTCAGGTTCCAATGAGGACCAATCTGGGGATCTATCATTAACTGTCTCACTCTGTTGGAAGGCAATCTTTATTTCCCTCCTTTTGGTCAAGAAGGCATTCTCAATCCCTTGACACCAGGGCCAGGCTCATTCCTAGTTGTGTCCCATGTTCCCAGGGACTCTCACTCCCTGGGGTGTCATGAACCACACTGGAGAAGGAAATGAAGTTATTTACAGAGTTGGGCATAGAGAGGGAAGGGCCACATCTGAGCAACAAGAGGCTTTCTGGAAGTGACAGACATAATTATAGCTAGGCTTAGCATCTTCTTTAAAGTCATAGCTTTCACAAGGGAAAGCCTCAAGATTGAGGGCTTGACTTATTAAGTATAGGGTTCCTAATTTCATATAGCATATGTTCTGTCCAAGATAAATAGTCAATGACTCACATTATCTTCACTTAGTTGTATACTCATATCACTCTCAATTTTAAACAATAACCATAATCCAAAATGTCCAAAATCTCTTATCACCCACTAATTATTTATACCTAGTATTAGGGTAGTACAAGTAAGGTGTTCCTATTAAATATAATCCATAGTATATAATAAGTAGTTTTCACATATATCTCTCTGTTGTTATCTCCTTGTACTAGTGCAATACCTTAGAATTAGATCATGCAAGCACTTATTAATATTTGTAGTGCTATTTTGTGCCTTGCACAGACTTCAATACAGCACTAATGCTTACAGTCCCTTTAATTAACTATCATAAGCCTGTCCTTTACCATACATTTAAGTTCAACCTCATTAACAGGTAATCACTACCCCCCTCTAGCTTCTATCTCTAGGTCTCTATATTCTACATTTAAGATTCTGATTTTACATTATTTAGGGAGTTCTTATTATTGAAAGCATACAATATCTCTCCTTTTGTGTCTGACTTCTTTCACTCAGCATTATGTCCTCAAGGTTCATCAAATTGTTGTGTTTCCAGACCTCAGTTCTTCATACTGCTTCATAGTATCCCATTATATGAACACACATTTTGTTTACCCATCATCCATTGAAGAATACTTGGGTTGCTTCAATGTTTTTGGCATAAAAACATTGAATAATGCTGCTATGAACATTGGTGCACAAATATCTGTTCATTTCACCACTCTCAGATTTTTTGGGTATATTCCAAGTAGTGGGATGGCTGGATCCCAGGTTAATTAGATATTTAGTTTTCTGAAGAATTGCCAAATCATTGTGTTTTTATATCAATTTCCTTAAAGGATAAGATGTTGAGAAAATATTCACGTCTTTATTGGTCATTTGAGTTTCTTATTAATAGAAATGTCTATTCAAATATTTTGCCCATTTTAATTAGGTTGATTTTCTTTTTGTTGTTGACATAGGATTCATGAATGTACTCTGGTTATTAAACCCTTATCAGATATGTGGTTCCCAAATATTTTTTGCATATTTTGTAGGTTGTTGTGATGGCTTGAAGATAGATGCCACATCAGAACATGTTCTTAAACTTAATCCATCCTCTATGTGTGAAATCATTGTGAATAAGTCCTGTGGAAGAGATTATGTCAGATTATGGCATGGTCAACTGTTCTAGGTTGAGTCTTAACCATGTTGGTGAAGGCGTTATAGGGAAAGCCACAAAGAGAGAAAGAAAGAGCAGAAAGACTGAATGCCACCAGAACCTGTCAGGAAAAGGAAAACCAGGAAAGGCCATCATGTGCCTGGCCATGTGACAGAAAAGCCAAGGACCGAAGGATCACAAGCATCCAGACTCAGAATATTGCAATCATCTGGGAAAAAGCAAGAACTTGACAAAGCCTTGATTTTGAACTTCTAGAATCAAAACTGTGTGTCAATAAATTCCCATTGTTTAAGCAAATCTATTGTATGGTATTTGCTTTGGCAGTCAGGAAATTAAACAGCTGTCTTTTTACTTTAATGATACTGTCTTTTAATGTCCCCAAGGATTTATTTTTGATGCAGTCCAATTTATCATTTTTTCTTCTTTTATTGCTCATGCTTTTGGTGTAAAATCCAAGGAGCCAGAGCATACCACAAGGTGATGAAAATGTTTCTCTATGTTTCTTCTAGGAATTGTAATAATTTTGGTAATTGTACTTAGGTCTTCAATCCACCTTGAGTTAAAATTTACATATGATGTGATGATGGGGCCCACTTTCATTTGTTTTCATAGGGATACCTAGTTTTTAGTGCTCTGACCCAGACCATTTGTTGAAGAGACCATTCTTTCACTTTGGGCGGACTTGGAAATTTTGTCTAAAGTCAATTGGCCAGACCAACCCCAATGGTCCTTTGTCCACATTTGCTCCCTTGTTTTCTTCCTCTGGTTCCAGATTCTGGAAGTTTTAGAACTTGGAGTATTATAGCTTCCCTAGAACCAGCAATGCTGGTGAATGATGGGAAAGGAGTGATATTCTTTCTGCTACTATTGGAGTTGAGGACAGGCCAGGGAACAGAATAGGCAACAGGATTGTTATTGTCTCCCAAAATAAGCTGACATAGGGCCATTTTATCAAGAGTCACAAACGGAGGAAAACTGCAGGAGCTGGGGAGTGGGGAGATTGGTCCACTGCCTTAAACAAAAGCCTTAAAGGACCCAAGGAGAGAACCAGGACTTAGGAATAGAAGGAAAAGGTTTGAACAGATATTAGGGCTGAGAGAAAGGTCATTTATTTTTATGGCCACATATGTTCTGCCCCTGATAGTTTACATATATCTATTCTGTGAGCACATATTTGAGGTTCTAAGAGTCCAAAGTCATTTGAAGACAAATGCAAAATAAAGTGGGTGGCCAAGGTGGGTAATATCACAATTAGCTCAGCAACCACTTCTTTGTAACTCTTGCCACTTTGTAACAACAACAAAAAACCCTGAGGCTCAGAAAGATCATGTGATTGCAGAATTTTACATAATCTCTCTCTTTAAAGTTTTACAGAGATTTACAGTTGACATCACAGAGTGGAGAGCACAGGTTTCAAGGTAAAATGATAATTCTGTCTCTTTCAATATCTATATCTTAAAAGTAAAGATGCAAATATCCATCTGACAGCATTGCTCTGAGGTTGTATGCCAAGTTTTTCATCCAAAATATGCACTAAAGAATACTTAGATCTCCCCTTCCTCTTCCCAGAGACTTTCCAGAGCAAAGGGTCACATTTTACTCCTTTTATGTAGCACAAACTCTCCCAGATGCTTCAGAATTTCAACATTGCAAGCTAGCTGAGTGTTTGACCTTCCAGAAAGAATTCTGCGTGAATGTTATTGATGTCAATGAAATAAATCAACACTGTCTCTAAAAAAATCAGTTAGGGAGGTGGAATTTAAGATGGTGGCATAGAGAGGAGTGGAAGCTAGTTAGTTCCCCTGGAACAACAAATAGAAAACCAGGAACAACTAGTAAATAATCTAGAATAACTTTGGAGGGGCACAAACATGAATGTCCACTCATCAAACACCAGCCTGAATTGGGAGGAATGCCTGAGATCACAGCATAAAATCTGTAAGTAAGAACTGTGGATCCAAGCCAGGAGACCCCTCCCCCCAGCCCAAGCTGCAAAGCCTCATGGTGCTAGCACCACAAATAGCAAGAGAATATAGCTCAACTGAGCTCCAATTGGGGTTTTAATTAGTGAGTTTGGACTGCTCACTAAGAGCTACAAATCGCCAACAAGCAGACAGAGGCTTTGGGGAACTGACATAGGAGAGCTGGAGGGTACCTGTGGACTAGCCCTGAAGGGGACTTTGGGTCCCTGTTTTGGCTCAGTGGAGAAAGCC